>NC_060191.1:19636661-19936661 GCF_021184085.1 Oncorhynchus gorbuscha
ATGAATGTTCCCGCAGAGAGCGGAGGCTTTGTACTGGAGCGTACCATTAGAAATGTGACACTGGATATGCATGTAATAAAAACCCAGTGGGATGTCATATGGGAGATGTGTGTCTGCTGATTGTGGAACATAGGCTATTAGCGAGGTATGCCTATTAGTACGTCAGGATCATTTGATTTATTGGTGGGAAAAGTAATTTGCATTCAGTGCTTACTGCATCAATTGTGAGTCAGATAGACGACTGTCATTAGGATCACGCACGCATGCACGAGTACACACACACCTGGACCCGTATTCAAAAGCCTTTCAGAATAGGAGTGCTGATGTAGGACCATTTCCTGTCTGTCAATATAATATTTTTAATTATTATCCAAAATATTAAACTCATCCTAGATCAGGACACTGAGACTCTTTGAGAGTAAAGGCCCTGAAGCAATTTGAAAACACCCGTATGTGTGAAGGCCTTGTTGCCACTTAAAGGATACCTCAATGCAAGACATTTTGCCTAAGGGAGGATTCCAAGACAGTAAATATACACTCTTGGGGAAAAAAAGTGCTTTCTATAACCTAAAAGGGCTCTTCGGCTGTCCCTATAGGAGAACCCTTTGAATAATCGTTTTTGGTTCCAGGTAGAACCCTTTCCACAGAGGGTTCTACATGGAACGCCAAAGGGTTCTACCTGTAACCAAAAATATTTTTTCCTATGGGCTAGCCATTGGGTCTAGGGCCATGACTTGCTCCATTCCCCCTGTTCTGAGGCAATCTAGGAGCACTTGTAGAAACCTGCCTGAGCTATGCAGTCTACCTGCCTCTCTCACATACTTGTCCACACAGGCTTTAAGTGGAGATTCAGCCCTGAAATGATCAACACAGGATGATTGTGAATGCTCTCAACATGTAACAGAAACCAATGGGAGGAATTGCGTAACCTTTTATACATAGTTCGTACCCATTTTTACAATGTTGAAAATGATTTGGCCACAATGTAAAGTTACACAAAAAATTATCTATTTCATGTATAAAGGCGTATACTAAAAAGTGGTACCTTCTGGGCATTAGACTATGTGTTACTTGTAGGTTAGGCCCAATTCCATAGGTGTACCATGGAACCTACTGTGTTAATTTGATATGAATACATCAAATGAACCTGTAACACAGCTGCAGGACAAAGCTGCAATGACACTAGTCCTGTTAAATGGTGTGTGGTGCAACAGTTGTGTGTGTTTACATGATGTAGATGCACTCATGTCCTCCCATGAGGGTTAGCTCTCTGCATCTTCACTCCCCTGACAGGGACACGGTGTGGGGAGAGGCTGTAGCCTCGGTGGGTATTACCCAGTGGTGTAAAGTACTTAAGTAAAAATACTTGAAAGTACTATTTAAGTTGTTTTTTTTTGTGGTATCTGTACTTTACTTTACTATTAATATTTTTGACAACTTGTATTCCTAATGAAAATGATGTACTTTTTACTCCATATATTTCCCCTGACAACCAAAAGTACTCATTACATTTTGAATGCTTAGCAGGACAGGAAAATTGTCTAATTCACACACTTATCAAGAGAACATCCCTGGTAATCCCTACTACCTCTGATTTGGCGGACTCACTAAACACATTCTTTGTTTGTAAATGATGTCTGAGTGTTGGACCATGCCCCTGGCTATCTATAAATTTAAAAAACAAGGAAATTAAGCCGTCTGGTTTGCTTTAGATATGGAATTTTAATTTTAATTTATTTATACTTTTATTTTTGATACTTAAGTATATCTTAGCAATTACATTTACTTTGATACTTTTGAAAACCAAATATCTTTAGACTTTTACTCAAGTAGTATTTTACTAGGTGACTTTCACTTGAGTCATTTTCTATTAAGGCATCTGTACTTTTACTCAAGTATGAAAATTGGGTACTTCTTCTACCATGGGTATTACCCATGGAACATCCCCTGAGCTTAATGTATGTCTCAGTTGGATTCTCTGTGATACGAAAACAAAAAGCCCAGAAAACTGAACTGAGGGAGATCCTGTGGCACGGCTGAGCTAGGAGTTAGAAATAACATAATAAGCCATCTCTGCTCACTTCTCTCTCCCAACCCCCAGGTAAGGATGGAGTCATTCAGCTCCAAGGATATGGCCATGCAGGCCCAGAAGAAGATCCTCAGCCACATGGCCAACAAGTCTGTGGTCCATATGTTCATAGACGACACCAGCAGTGAGATTCTGGACGAGCTCTACCGTGTTTCCAAAGAGTAT
This sequence comes from Oncorhynchus gorbuscha, assembly GCF_021184085.1. Classification (NCBI taxonomy): domain Eukaryota; kingdom Metazoa; phylum Chordata; class Actinopteri; order Salmoniformes; family Salmonidae; genus Oncorhynchus; species Oncorhynchus gorbuscha. The sequence goes on from NC_060191.1 coordinate 19,638,916, forward strand.
TCAGGCAACCGCTCAGAGGCCCAGAAGGTGGTGAAGGACCTGATCAAGATAGCAGTGAAGATTGGCGTGCTGTTCAGACACAACCGTTTCAGCCCAGAGGAGCTGAGTCTGGCCCAGGACTTCAAGAAGAAGCTACATCAAGGAGCCATGACAGCCATCAGCTTCTATGAGGTAAACATGCCGGCATCTTGCATAACTCTATAATGTTACAGTGAGTTAATTGATCATAGACCTCTATGCATTAACGGCTCATCATTCTCTATCAAAACAGATAAGACGATGACGACATTGTTATCCGATCTCTATTTCCCACTTCTTCTTGTTCAGGTGGAGTTCACCTTTGACAAGACAGTAATGTCGGAGATCTTGACAGAATGCAGAGATCTGTTGTTGAAGCTAGTCGACTCCCACCTCACGCCCAAATCCCATGGTCGCATCAACCACGTATTCAACCATTACTCTGATCCAGAGCTTCTCACCCAGCTGTACAACCCCGATGGACCCTTTAAACCCAACCTCACCAAAATCTGCACCGGCCTCAACTGTCTGCTGGAGGAGGGGACATTATGAGAGTGTGAGCAAGTCTATGATTGTGAGAGAGACACTGGGAGATCTGCTTGAAGGGGTCTGCTTAGAACTCAAGAGAGGACTGTGTGTAAGGACAGTAAGTGTCCATGCTCTAAATGAGAACTGGTGAGATTTGTGACCCAAGTTTTACTTGATGTAGTCACTCACTGATCTGTTAATTTCCAAAAAGGGTACTGCCCAAAGTGAAAGAATATGAGAATATGCAGGATGATGTATAGTTAATGTCTCCTGATGAATTGTGTCTCCACGAATGGAGTTCCTGGAAAGTCAGGATTAGGTTAAGATTGTGTCAACCACCTGATTTTATACAGTGGAATTTCCGTCCAAGGTTTCACATACTCATTTACCATTCTAGTTTTTCTGTTGTTTTTTCTCTCTTGCTCGCCATATTATGTACTGTATAGGGAAAGATAAACCTCAAGGACTGCACAATACTGACTGACAGAATGAAAACAAGGGTTAAAAGCAAGCGGTGAAATATAAGAATAGAGTACTACCATCTAGTGGTCTAGCTGGCAATGACTCAGTACTGCATGTATCAAAGAAAATATAAAAGCTTATGGAGAAAACAGTGCACATTAATTGTGGAGATACAAGAGAGTAATTTCATAAGGCCCAAAGAGAAACTGGATTGGAATATTTAAAAATAATTTGGGCCTTATAAATCATAGGATTGGAAAAAAATAAATGCCTGTAAATTAGTGCCTTTTTTATTGTCCATTTGTGAATATATTGACTTCACATCTTTAGTTAATGTTATTAAATGTACAATATGTGCAATTTATTAATACATTGACAGCAATGTGTGTACATACAGTACCAGTAAAAGTTTTGGACACACCTACAAGGGTTTTTCTTTATTTATTTTACTATTTTTTACATTGTAGAATAATATTGAAGGCATCAAAACTATGAAATAATACATATGGAATCAAAAACAAAGTGTTAAATTAAAATATATTATATATTTTAGATTCTTCAAAGTAGCCACCCTTTGCATTGATGACAGCTTTGCACACTCTTGGCATTCTCTCAACAAGCTTCCTGAGGAATGATTTTCCAACAGTCTTGAAGGAGTTCCCACATATGCTGAGCACGTGTTTGCAGCTTTTCCTTCACTCTGCGGTCCAACTCATCACAATTGGGTTGAGTTTGGGTGATTGTGGAGGCCAGGTCATCTGATATAGCACTCCATCACTCTCCTTCTTGGTCCAAATAGTCCTTACACAGCCTGGAGATGTGTTGGGTCATTGTCCTGTTGTAAAACAAATGATAGTCCCACTAAGCGGAAACCAGAAGGGATGATGTATCGCTGCAGAATGCTGTGGTAGCCATGCTGGTTAAGTGTGCCTTGAATTCTAAATAAATCACGACAGTGTCACCAGCAAAGCACCCCCACACCATCACAGCTCCTCCTTTATGCTTCACGGTGGGAACCACACATGTGGAGGTCATCCGCTCACCTACTCTGCATCTCACAAAGACATGGCATTAGGAAGCAAAAATCTCAAATTTGGACTCATCAGACCAAAGGACAGATTTCCACCGGTCAATGTCCATTAACTGGCTCAAACACATTAAGAAGGAAAGAAATTCCATAAATAGATTTTTAACAAGGCACACCTGTTAATTAAAATGCTTTCCAGGTGACTACCTCATGAAGCTGATTGAGAGAATGGCAAGAGTGTACAACGCTGTCATCAAGGCAATGGGTGGCTACTTTAAAGAATCTCAAATATAGAATATATTTAGATTTGTTTAACTCTTTTTTGGTTACATGATTCCATGTGTGTTATTATGTCTTCAGTTTTTATGTCTTCACTATTATTCCACAATGTAAAAAAATATAACAAATAATGAAAAACCCTGGAATGAGTAATGTCCAATCTTTTGACTGGTACTGTAGGTGGTTAGCTAAATGGAAATACCTGGGTAAAAAAGGGACAAACTAGTGAATTAACAGTAACATCACATATAAAAACCAGTAACCAGGCCAGATGCTTCTGAAATAACTAAGGCAAAATCAAATATACATTGTACTTCGAAACTACACCTCTGGATTTATTTAAACAGCAGAAAAGTTTAGTGTGAAACAAAAAGGAAACCATACCAGAGGAATATCGTTTTGTCTTTCGTTGAAATAGCAAGGAGAAACAACAAGTTCCTCACTTTGATTGAGTATAGCCAATTCAGTACTGTAACAATACAGTTGGTTGGCAAAATTAAATTAAATACCAAGGCAACCTTACCATTTACTACAACCTAGTGCCAGGATTAGAAAATGAAAGTGCAGTGCTCAGTATTCTTCTAAAAATAAATATGTACATCATTGCATAATTGTAACAAACACCCAATGAAGACTAGGCTATACCAACTCACATTGGTTTCAATAATAAATACATTTTTTAGAGTCAACTTCTATTGTTCTCCAAGACTTGCATTTTTTTCCACATTTCTGATATTGCATAAGACACTACAAGGTAGCAAAACTCAAATGATCTAGCGCCTGTGGCCAAGCATAACTTGGATAGTTACATGATCACACTAACATACAAACACAAGTCAAAGTACCACATTCGGACTCTCTTTTGGTGTAGTAAACAGACAACCAGACAGTGCTGTTCTGGACATGGCAAATATATAAATACGTATTCAATGTACTACAACTTTAAATAACTTGGTAGTAGTTAATTACTTGCCTAATAAGAAGTATTCTTATGTCAAAATGAAACTCACGCTATCAGCAAAACAATTATATCAACAGTGCTAACAACCAAATTTCAACTACCAAGTCCATATAGCAGCAAGTTACTCATCAGTGAAAATAAGAACTCTCCTAAATCTGTAATGCCAGATTAGCTTGGACGTCTATCCCTTTGATTTTTGTATTAGTACCACGTGTCCCATGATCTGCCTGACAGAGGCAATGAAATCACAACTCAAAGATCTCATCCTCTCTTTCTCACAGTTTCTTGGTGCATTTGGTGATGGTGAGGGGCACTGCACCAAGTATGGCTTGCTGATGCATTCTAGGAGAGGTGACGACCGTGGCACTGTTTGACCTTGTAAATCGACGGTCTGTTGTCTTGCTGGTACAATCTGCTTCCAAAGATGTCAAACTGTGATGGAAAACCCCAACAGGTGAAATAAACAGAACCTTGACAAAATCAAACATTGTATGAAGAGCTAAGCACATAACACAGTGTTGTCCAAACTATAGGGTCACGAGAAAAATGTAAATACATTTGTTTTAAATTGCGGTTGCCACTTGATGCAATTAACAGAACGGTTTCTGTTTTCTTCCTACAAATATGTCTCCATCTTTTGAACCGTTTAAGATTCAAAATGTTATGACCCCATCACTCAAAGACAAGACTTTGTTTCCTTCTAGAATGACCACAATGCTGCATTGGAATAATTAACAGAGTGGACAAGACCAGGAACTAAATCAGACTTTTTTTAGACAGAAGATCATACAAAAATATTGCCTGATCATCTTCTGAACTTCCCAATACCTTTCTGTTGCATTTCTGTCACTTCAAACCATACTTTCTTCAGATTGAAATACTGTCAAAAGTACTGTCTTAGTCACAATTTAAAAAAATAAACACTGGATGTTGATTACATACCCTTTTTTACATGGTGGGGTGGCACATTTGTTTTTATTTCAAAATGGGGTCATGGGCCAAAAAAAATAGGGAACCCTTGACATAATTACATGCTACTGATGTCATGACATCATCACATTGACACCCTACTCGTTTAGATGGATATTATCATTTCAACATAGTTAAAGCTGCAATATGTAATTTTTGGGCGACGACAACTTACACATAGAAATTTGTGTTCTAGATATGTCATTTTCATTGAATGCAAGTCTAAAAAGCGGTATCTGTTCTATGTGAGCTATTTCTATGCTTCCTTTTCTTAAGATCGTTTTTGCATATTTTTTCTTTCGGTTTTGTACACCATCTTCCAACAGTTGAAAACAATATTTTTGATTATGGAAAAGGCATTTCACAGCAGTTTAGATGGTACATTGATTCTCCACACTATACTTGCTTGTTTTGTCACAATCTGAAATTAGGCAACCTATTAGATTTTTTGCAACTAGAAAATGGTGGAGCGATTTTGCATAGTGCATCATAAACTAGACTGACCACTAGTTTGTGACAGGACAGAAAAATATAAATGATGAAGATATTTGGTTGAATTTACCTTTTCTCTCCCTCTTGGCATCTTTTCACTGCTGCTTGCTTGGTCTGGCTGATCATACGATCCATCCTTTTCAAGAAATTCATTGGAGAAAGTTCTGATGTACCTTCTTCTTGTGTCTTTTCAGAATTGTTCACTGGCTTCCCATTTTGAGTAGAGACTGTGTTACTTGTACTGTCCTGTACCTTGCCTGAGTCCTCCTCAGTCTCATCTACCCCAATATTAGCATCACTGTTGTAGTCTGACAACACAGGGATAGAAAGATACTTCTTTAGGAATATTGAGTCATTCGTGTACAGTCTATTTGCTCTTTTGATTTGTTCCATCTGTTAAAAAGATACAATTGCAGATGTGGGTTTATGAAGGTAAACACATTTATCACCATAACATAAGTCCACAAATTGCCCATTTAAATTGTCATGCAGTTAAAACTCCTCCTTGACAGGATGTGTGCTGGGGCAACATTTCAAATACTCAACATTTTAGAAGAATGGCAATGCCAATGTCTAGCTACTCACAGATACTCCATATTTCAACGCGAGTCCTTGCAAAGTCTCTCCTGGCTGAACTTGGTGTTCAATTCGTCTTTGTCGTACCGGAGAAAGATTGGATTGTACAAGACTGCCGTATGACCTCGTGCGGTTAACGGGGAGTAGACCGGCTCCACCCGTTGAAAGAGGAGCCCGTTCCCCGTGGAACATGGTTGAGCTTATCTAGCCCCCCTCTTGACTTGCTAAATTAGCAATAACGTTAGCTAGCGTAAACCTGTTTACGTTACTGGCTATAGTAGTTACTATAATTTGCCAGCTAGCTAAATTGCCTATACAGTTAGAAAACCTGTATCGTCGTTATTGTAGGGAGGTGGTAGCTAGCTAACAATATGAGTTTAAGTGCATGTAGCTAGTTTACCTTATCTCGTCGACTAGCTAGTTAGTTAGCTTCTAAAAAAAATCTTGCCATAGAATAAATGTATTCAGTCAGCTGTCTGTTTCCATGGCTGCCGTGGTATGACCAAGTTCCACAATTCCTCACTGAAAGCAGGAAGTAGCTAGATTACAAACGGTTTTGAAGATGTTTGGAATCGCTAGCTAGCGATTCGCAAATAAGGACCTTACTAACACATATATTTAGCTAAACCTATTCATCTAAATGTCGTTTAAAAGAGAGGGCAATGATCAGAGTCAATCGAATATCCTCAAGGCGAGCCATCTTATTAGTTGTTACTTACACAGAAATCAATTTGTACTTTAGCTTGCTAGCTACATGCGAAACGGGCACGTTTGTCATTTTAACTAAATAGTTAGTTAACATAGCTAGCTAAAGTTAATTTATTATTTCCCAGAAACGGCGTGTTGCAGAACTCCTGTCCAATTTCATTCCAGAGGATGAGGTAGCCTTGATGAAAAATGGAAGGTGAAGTACCTGTTGTGCCGAAAATCACCCCCCTGACAGAACTCTCCCCCTCCCAAAATTCCATAATTTTTTGACTAGAGTCAATTATTTTCGGTGGCATACATTACTGGTCAACATGAGCTACCAAAATGGCAGGCAAGAAAATGCCCCCCACCCTTTTTAATTTCCTTAATTTTGTGGCTAGAGTCAAATACTTTCGGTGGCACACATCTGAGTCAAATACTTTATATAGAACAAACTTCAGGTCAGGATAGGCAACTGAAATGAATAATTCATGTATGTGTGTTATTAAAACGGGGAGTAGACCGGCTCCACCCGTTGAAAGAGGAACCCGTTCCCTCCTGGAACATGGTTGAGTTTACAACTAGTAAATTAGAGCGTTGGACTAGTAACCGGAAGGTTGCAAGTTCAAACCCCCCGAGATGACAAGGTACAAATCTGTCGTTCTACCCCTGAACAGGCAGTTAACCCCCTGTTCCTAGGCCGTCATTGAAAATAAGAATTTGTTCTTAAATGATTTGCCTAGTTAAATAAAGGTTAAAAAAATAGAGGGAGGAAAATGTAGGCAAGCAATAAACATTAAAATAAGACATGGGAGAGATTACACATTTTGGCAAAGATATTTATTTATAGACTAATACGCTTGAAACAAATAGCCAAACCGAAAACTGCAGACATTACTAGTTTTACTTTTATTTATTTTTTATTTCACCTTTATTTAACCAGTTAGGCCAGTTGAGAACAAGTTCTCATTTACAACTGTGACTTGGCCAAGATAAAGCAAAGCAGTGCGACAAAAACAACAACACAAAGTTACACATAAACAAACGTACAGTCAATAACACAATATAAACATCTATGTACAGTGTGTGCAATTGTAGAAGATTAGGGAGGTAAGGATACATAGGCCATAGAGGTGAAATAATTATCATTTAGCATTAACACTGGAGTGATTGATGTGCAGATGATGATGTGCAAGTAGAGATACTGGGGTGCAAAAGAACAAAAAGATAAATAACAATATGGGGATGAGGTAGTTGGGTGTGCTATTTACAGATTGGCTGTGTACAGGTACAATGATCGGTAAGCTGCTCTGACAGCTGATGCTTAAAGTTAGAGAGGGAGATGTAAAGTCTACAGCTTCAGTGATTTTTGCAATTTGTTACATTGGCAGCAGAGAACTGGAAGGAAAGGCGGCCAAAGGACCTGTCGGCTTTGGGGATGACCAGTGAAATATACCTGCTGGAGCGTGTGCTACGGGTGGGTGTTGGTATGGTGACCAGTGAGCTGAGATAAGGCGTGGCTTTACCTAGCAAAGACTTATAGATGACCTGGAGCATGTGGATTTGGCAATGAATATGTAGCGAGGGCCAGCCAACGAGAGCATACAGGTTGCAGTGGTGGGTAGTATATGGGGGCTTTGGTGACAAAATGGATGGCACTGTGATAGACTACACCCAGTTTGCTGAGTAAAGTGTAGGAGGCCATTTTCTAAATGACATCGCCAAAGTTAAGGATCGTTAGGATAGTCAGTTTTACCAGGGTATGTTTGGCAGCATGAGTGAAGGAGTCTTTGTTGTGAAATAGGAAGCCGATTCTAGATTTAATTTTGGATTGGAGATGCTTAATGTGAGTCTGGAAGGAGAGTTTCCAGTCTAACCAGACACCTAGGTATTTGTAGTTGTCCACATATTCTAGGTCAGAACTGTCCAGAGAAGTGATGTTAGTTAGGTGGGCGGGTGCGGGCAGCAATCAGTTGAAGAGCATGCATTTAGTTTTACTTGCATTTATAAGCAGTTGGAGGCCACGGAAGGAGTGTTGTATGGCATTGAAGCTCGTTTGGAGGTTTGTTAACACAGTGTCCAAAGAAGGGCCAGATGTATACAGAATGGTGTCATCTGCGTAGAGGTGGATCAGAGAATCACCAGCCGCAAGAGTGACATCATTGATATATACAGAGAAAAGTTGTCAGCCCGAGAATTGAACCCTGTGGTACCCCCATAGAGACTGCCAGAGGTCCGGACAACAGGCCCTCCGATTTGAGACACTGAACTCTATCTGAGAAGTAGTTGGTGAACCGGGTGAGGCAGTCATTTGAGAAGCCAAGGCCATTGAGTCTGCCGATAAGAATGCGGTGATTGACGGAGTCGAAAGTCTTGGCCAGGTCGATGAATGCGGCTGCACAGTACTGTCTTTTATCGATGGCGGTTTTGATATATTTTTTAGGACCTTGAGCGTGGCTGAGGTGCACCCATGACCAGCTCGGAAACCAGATTGCATAGTGAAGAAGGTATGGTGATTTTCGAAATGGTCGGTGCTCTGTTTTGTTAACCTGGCTTTCGAAGATTTTAGAAAGGCGGGGCAGGATGGATATAGGTCAATAACAGTTTGGATCTAGAGTGTCTCCCCCTTTGAAGAGGGGGATGACTGTGGCAGCTTTCCAATCTTTGGGGATCTCAGACAATACGAAAGAGAGGTTGAACAGGCTAGTAGTAGGGGTTGCAACAATTTCAGCGAATAATTTTAGAAAGAGAGGGTCCAGATTATCTAGCCCAGCTGATTTGTAGGGATCCAGATTTTGCAGCTCTTTCAGAACATCAGCTGTCTGATTTGGGTGAAGGAGAAGCAGGGGGGGCTTCGGCAAGTTGCTACGGGGGGTGCAGAGCTGTTGGCCGGGGTAGAGGTAGCCAGGTGGAAAGCATGGCCAGCTGTAGAAAAATGCTTATTGAAATGATAAATTATCGTAGATTTATCGGTGGTGACAGTGTTTCCTAGTCTCAGTGCAGTGGGCAGCTGGGAGGAGGTGCTCTTATTCACCATGGACTTTATAGTGTCCCAAAATGTTTTGGAATTAGTGCTACACGATGCAAATTTCGGTTTGAAAAAGCTAGCCTTAGCTTTCCTAACTGACTGTATATTGATTCCTGACTTCCCTGAAAAGTTGCATATCACGGAGGCTATTCAATGCTAATTCAGAACGCCACAGGATGTTTTTGTGCTGGTCAAGGGCAGTCAAGTCTGGGGTGAACCAAGGTCTATACAGTGAGGGGGGAAAGTATTTGATCCCCTGCTGATTTTGTACGTTTGCCCACTGACGGAGAAATGATCAGTCTATAATTTTATTGGTAGGTTTATTTGAACAGTGAGAGACAGAATAACAACAACAAAATCCAGAAAAACACATGCCAAAAATGTTATAAATTTATTTGCATTTTAATGAGGGAAATAAGTATTTGACTGCCTCTCAATCACAAAGATTTCTGGCTCCCAGGTGTCTTTTATACAGGTAACGAGCTGAGATTAGGAGCACACTCTTAAAGGGAGTGCTCCTAATCTCAGTTTGTTACCTGTATAAAAGACACCTATCCACAGAAGCAATCAATCAGATTTCAAACTCTCCACCATGGCCAAGTCCAAAGAGCTTTCCAAGGATGTCAGGGACAAGATAGACCTACACAAGACTGGACTGGAATAGGTCTACAAGACTGTAGACCTACACAAGACTGGAATGGGCTACCATACCATCGCCCAGCAACTTGGTGAGAACGTGACAACAGTTGGTGCGATTATTCGCAAATGGAAGAAACACAAAAGAACTGTCAATCTCCCTCGGCCTGGGGCTCCATGCAAGATCTCACCTCGTGGAGTTGCAATGATCATGAGAACGGTGAGGAATCAGCCCAGAACTACACGGGAGGATCTTGTCTATGATCTCAAGGCAGCTGGGACCATAATCACCAAGAAAACAATTGGTAACACACTACGCCGTGAAGGACTGAAATCCTGCAGCGCCCGCAAGGTCCCCCTGCTCAAGAAAGCACATATACATGCCCGTCTGAAGTTTGCCAATGAACATCTGAATGATTCAGAAGACAACTGGGTGAAAGTGTTGTGGTCAGATGAGACCAAAATGGAGCTCTTTGGCATCAACTCAACTCACTGTGTTTGGAGGAGGAGGAATGCTGCCTATGACCCCAAGAACACCATCCCACCGTCAAACATGGAGGTGGAAATATTATGCTTTGTGGGTGTTTTTCTGCTAAGGGGACAGGACAACTTCACCGCATCAAAGGGACGATGGACGGGGCCATGTACCATCAAATCTTGGGTGAGAACCTCCTTCCCTCAGCCAGGGCATTGAAAATGGGTTGTGGATGGGAATTACAGCATGACAATGACCCAAAACACACGGCCAAGGCAACAAAGGAGTGGCTCAAGAAGAAGCACATTAAGGTCCTGGAGTGGCCTAGCCAGTCTCCAGACCTTAATCCCATAGAAAATCTGTGGAGGGAGCTGAAGGTTCGAGTTGCCAAATGTCAGCCTTGAAACCTTAATGACTTGGAGAAGATCTGCAAAGAGGAGTGTGGCAAAATCCCTCCTGAGATGTGTGCAAACCTGGTGGCCAACTACAAGAAACGTCTGACCTCTGATTTGGTTTTGCCACCAAGTACTAAGTCATGCTTTGCAGAGGGGTCAAATACTTATTTCCCTCAATAAAATGGAAATCAATTTATAACATTTTTGACGTGTTTTTCGGGATTTTGTTGTTGTTATTCTGTCTCTCACTGTTCAAGTAAAAATACCATTAAAATTATAGACTGATCATTTCTTTGTCAGTGGGCAAACTTACAAAATCAGCAGGGTATCAAATACCTATTTCCCTCACTGTATCTGTTCTTAGTTCTACAGTTTTTTAATGGGACATGTTTCTTTAAGATGGTGAGAAAAGCATTTTTAAAGAGCAACCAGGCATCCTCAACTGATGGGATGAGGTCATTATCCTTCCAAGGATACCTGGGCCAAGTCAATTAGAAAGGCCTGCTCACATGAAGTGTTTTAGGGAGCGTTTGAATGTGATGAAGGGTGGTCGTTTGACTGCGGACCCATTACGGACGCAGGCAATGAGGTAGTGATCGCTGGTAGGTTCCTTGATTATTTGTGTGAAATTGAGGGCATCTAGCTTAGAATGTAGGATGGCTGGGGTGTTAAGCATATCCCAGTTTAGGTCACCTAACAGTACGAACTCTGAAGATAGATGGGGGGCAATCAATTCACCTATGGTGTCCAGGGCACAGCTGGGAGCTGAGGGGGGTCTATAACAAGTGGCAATGGTGAGAGACTTGTTTCTGAAAAGGTGGATTTTTAAAAGTAGAAGCTCGCAATGTTTGGGTACAGACCTGGATAGTATGGCAGAACTCTGCAGGCCATCTCTGCAGTAGATTGCATCTCCGCCCCCTTCGGCAGTTCTATCTTGTCGGAAAATGTTGTAGTTGGGTATGGAAATTTCTGGATTTCTGATGGCCTTCCTAAGCCAGGATTCAGACACGTTTAGGACATCAGGGTTGGCGGAGTGTGCTAAAGCAGTGAATAAAGCACACTTAGGGAGGAGGCTTCTGATGTTAACATGCACGAAACCAAGGCTTTTACGGTTACAGAAGTCAACAAATGAGAGCGCCTGGGGAATGAGAGTGTTGCTGGGGGCTGCAGGGCCTGGGTTAACCTCTACATCACCAGAGGAACAGAGGAGGAGTAGGATAAGAGTATGGCTAAAGGCTATAAGAACTGGTTATCTAATGTGTTCGGAAGGCATAATAAACAGACAAGTGTATGGTTGGATGTGAGTACAGTGGAGGTAAACCTAGGCATTGAGTGAAAATGAGAGGTTTTGTCTCTTGCGGCACCAGTTATGCCAAGACAATAATCACTAACCAAAACAGCAATAGACAAGGCATATTGACATTGGCATATTGACATCAGCATACCACCCTGCATACCACTGCTGGCTTGTTTCTGAAGCTAAACCGGGTTGGTCCTGGTTTGTTCCTGGATGGGAGACCAGACGCTGCTGGAAGTGGTGTTGGAGGGCCAGTAGGAGGCACTCTTTCCTCTGGTATAAAAAATATCACAATGCCCCAGGCCAGTGATTGGGTACACTGCTCCGTGTAGGGTGCCGATTTTCGGGTTGGGATGTTAAACGGGTGTCCTGACTCTCTGTGGTCATTAAAGATCCCATGGCACTTATTGTAAGAGTAGAGGTGTTAACCCCCGTGTCCTGGCTAAATTCCCAATCTGGCCATCAAAACCATCACGGTCACCTAATAATCCCCAGTTTACAATTGGCTCATTCATCCCCCTCCTCTCCCCTGTAACTATTCCCTAGGTCGTTGCTGCAAATGAGAATGTGTTCTCAGTCAATTTACCTGGTAAAATAATGGATTAAAAAAATTAGGGAGAGGCATGTGTAGCCGAGTGATCATAGGGTCCAATGAGTAGCACTAGGTGAGTCTAGTGCCTCCCCCAAGATCAAACTGACATAAAAAATCTAATGAAACGCAACCTACCGTGATCAGAAATCTCAACTAGCAAGCAAGTCTGGCAGGGGGAGATTTTCTGCATAACACTGTTATCATTGCTGTCAACTGGAATGAATCCTTACCCAGATCTTACTGTTGTTTTCATTTGGCAGACTAAGCACTTCTCATGAGCATCTGTATTTTTCCTAATTCCCGTTCAAGATACACCTGCCTTGTGTGTTCATACCGCCTTGTTTTTGATACAGTTCACATGCTGACATTACACAGAAAGGGGAAAAGACCTTTTCTGTGTAATGTCAGCATATGAATTATGAATGATTTTCCCAAGCAGGAAGCCATATCAAAACCATCTATGAAAGCTGAATGTGCCTACACTAATCCTTTCTGTGCCAGGGATGAAGTGGTTTTATGGAAAGAAAACTCAACTGAAAAATGAGATATCTTAACGAAACCATGAAAACTATGTTCAAGCTGAAGATAGCCGACAGGTAAAGCTATATAGCTAGCTAAGTTACTCAGTGAAATATTTTGTCTTTGTAAACCAGAGGCTTTAGACTAGTGTAAACCGGAGTGTTGACTATGCGTCATGTTGTTTCCCCCATAGGAACCCTCTAGTTCTGCCCCCCTGTTGACACAGACACGTAAACTCACCCACCACGCCTTATGAAGACTGTGCTATACAACATTTGGCACAAAAAGACCAGGTACTCTATGCTGAAAGTGATATGTTATTGTGAGTAGTTATTATTACAATCACATTTTCATTGGTCTTTTTAAAGATGTATTTCCAGTACTAAGTACTAGTTCCGGACTGTGTTCCATTCCAGACTGTCACATCAGCCCCTCCAGCACAAGACTATCATCACCACATCAAACGTCAATGGACAATGATAAGACATAATGTCATTACCCAGTTCCAACAGTAATACACCAGGTAAAGTCTAGATTTATTGTAAATAGCATTATCATATTACAAATCTATAATGATTGGTCTCCACCGCTAACCCTTTTGTTCATTGCCATTCATCCTCACTAGTCAATCAGGGATCGTGTCTATTTGGGAGAAATAAGGAAGTGTGTTAGAAGGAGTCAGCCAACGGCGACACAGGAGTCGGAACCTATGACAGCTCAAAGGAGGAGCATTACCTTACATTGAAAAGGTACTGTGTAACTTGAAAGTCTTGACTCTCATTCAGCGTCACCGCTAATCTGCATTTGTCAGTTGATTCCAATTTCTCACTGGCTTCATGCATATTTGAATTTTTTTTTTTGAATAGTTTATTAAACTTGCCTTTCCCCATGTGAACATTAGCAGGGTAGTGTGACATCGTTATTCAATTGAGTTGTTTTTCAAATGTGAAGGCTGCAGTTATGCAAGTTCACCACCTAGAGTTCAGTATGCCATTTGAACTTTTCTACCACCTCGCTCTTTCACTTTCTGCCTCAGTGCGGGACGACTGCAGGACAGGAGTGACCCGTGGGTAAAGGATGAGAATGTGGAATTTGATTCAGATGAAGAGGAACCCTCATCCCTCCCATCCTCCCACTGACTCAGAGGGCTGACCAGATGAGCAGCAGGGACCAGACCTCAACACCAGCACCTTCCCAAAATCCCTAGCCCTTTCCTCAAACCCTGCTGCTGACACAAAAGTCCCATTTGGACATACATCTATTGACTCAACAATTATGAATGGCACTCTGTTGCAGTACTGACAACACTATAAGAGCAGCACTAGAACATCTTGAACTGCCTCCATGCTTCCTTTGTTTACTCTATCTCAGGGTAGACACATTGGTGCTTGAGACAATGCTTTGACGGTTGTCACCCTGCGAGGGGTGGGAAGGGGGACGATTCTCAGCACCCTTTGTGTTATTCCGTTCGCCCATTTTATTTAGGTCCAACACCTCCCCTGTTAAGGCTAAGCTGTGAGATTACCATAAATCATCAGCAGATAGGACAATATTACTGCTAATCTTGGTAGTGTAACCACTGGTTAACATTCTTCAGAAGGTTCTCATTTGTGGCTCACCCCTAGACCACTCTATATATTGGATAACCCCCCCCCCCCCCCTAGAGAAAGCGAGCGTGCGGACGTAACGTGGGTTAGTTTAAAACGATGACGTTAAAATGTGAAACTGAGTACCTGATTATTATTTGTGAGCTCATTGCGTGACTGCCACAAGGCGTTTGGAATGTTTGTTGACTGCATCGACACAGGAGCTCAACTGTCTTGTGTGTCATCAAGGCTGATGATGTTATGGAGTTAAATTGTCAATGCAGTAAGTCATGTTGACTCTATCATGTTACTTGTACTTTCAGATGACTAAACAAAACAATTGTCCTCCACTGCTAACAATGTCTGTTTGAATAACCCAGATATAAGGGAGAAAAATAAAGCACCACTTAACTTAGAACTGTATACCAGGTCAGTCACTAAATACCTTGCATGGTACCCTACACAACTATAAATACACATGCACTTTACTGTGGCTGAATGATCAAAGGGGAATAAATAACCCCGGGAATAGCATCTGGTATGGCAATACTGACCTTAAGTCCCTACAAGCCTGGTCCCTGTGCCATTTCTTTACAATAAATTCTGAAGGTTGCTTAAATTGAGCATGATAATCAAAACGCATTGCTTAATACAGGTATAAAATGAATGTGTACATGGAAAATGGAGCCACTCCAATGCTGTGAAAATCCTCAGAGGTTAGCAGCTGTTTGGTGAGGGTTCATGAATCTCCTTGGGTGCATATGGGTGACCCCTCCCCTTCAGACCCTTTAAAAGTTGATATATTCTGAGCAGGGTAACTCAAACCCAGAGGACTAGGTTACATACCCAATAGAGGGGGGTAAAAATAGGATGGGGTTGGGGGGGATCCGGCGGGCTCAATGAGGTATTGAATAGTTACGATTCTCACGATCTCGGAGCACACAGTGTACTCTTGTATCTGCTCGCATCTTGTACCTTGTGTCAGCTTTGAATTTTGAACCATAGACATTATGAATGTTGAAATGGCAAAAATATCACATTCAGCCCATTAAAACAACGAATTATTTAAACGTTTATTAAAAGTATTTACAGATATTTTCCTAGATATAGCACCACTACCATGTAGGAGTTTTATCACCTCCATTTTCGGAGTATTATCACCTCCATTTTCGGAGTATTATCATGGCGTACTCTAGAAGCATAAATGACACTTTACAACAATGTGACCTATGTATTCTTTTATGACAAATTCAATGGTCTACAAAAAGCTGTGGTAAACAAAATGCTTGGACACAGAAATAGAAATGAACACCCGGACTTGTGATGAGGCACAGAGGGGTTGTAAAGGCTAGTTGCGCCCCATTGACAAAGCTAGCGCAAAGCTGTCAATGGCCGTTTTTAGAGTTGTTAGGTCCAAGGGGCTGCGTTGATCGTGCTCTCAAGACGTGAGCCTATCTTGTTGCTCCACTCTCGTCTCATCTTACTCTCTGTTGACGAACTGGATAGAGAAAGAAAAGGAACGATATGAGTCAGCCAGAGTACATTATCAATGGTCAACCGAAAGCTGAAATACCTCAGTAACAGGTAGAACATGCAGAACACCTAGGACAACTAAACATGAACTGGAATGTCATCTGTCATTATCTCAGAATTATTGCCACTTTCTGAGGGTATTATGACAGCCTTGTCACAAAAACCCCAACAGGAAGAATGTCAAGCGCTTTAACATTGACCATGGCAGATGACGCACAACTGAAATACAATAATTGACCGTATGCATGCATTCTCCAGACACTCACTTATGTCGTTGTTCCTGGTGATGGCGATGGCTGCTCTAGCCCGAGGCCCCTGCTGGGTGAAGTGGTAGCCGATCTTTACGATGCTGGAGTTGTTCTCCAACATGGTGGCAATCTCCATCTCACAGGAGTCCCCCAGTTTCTGTCTCTAGGAGTGGGGTGGGTCAAAGGATGAAAAGGACTTCAATAACCCCATAACCACACAATACAATCACAGCATTGCCTTGTTATAAGTTTATCATTGTTTTTTCTCTCTCCAAAGTCTTTTCGTGTCTCTTGAGGAACTCAAGGAATTTGTTTTATATTCAGTTGTTTATACAGCATACATGCAGTATGTAGCACTATTCAAATGTATGTATTCATACTACAGCATACTTTCTGTATGGGTGTCTGACCTGGTTGTCGATCTTGATCTCGGTCAACGTGTTGTTGTTGGCCATGGCCTTGACGATGGCATTCATGCCCTCGCAGGTGATGAAGTTGGACTCGATGTTAAGACTCTGCAGAGTGGTGTTCTCCTGGAGCATCTCAGCAACAGCCTGGTTCACACACATCCACACTTATGCTACTAGAGTCACATTCATTAGTAACAGGTGAAAATTGCAATAAGGATGTGAAAATGAGAATTCTTTGTGTTTAGTCTGCGGGAGAAGGATGTACTCACATAGGCCACGGGGTCGTTGCTACGGGTAGCGGCAATGCTCAGATACTCCACGTGGGTGTTGCCCTTCATCGCCTCAAAGATCTCTTTCAGTGTTGGGATGGGAACGTCCTACAGGACAGACAGACGTCAATCACTGTATGCTGATTCAGTACGCCATAACACACGAGGCTACACGCTAGCATCAAGGGATCTCATCCTCCATTGTAGAATTGGTCACTGTGTACGTTCAGACAATAGGATCTAAAGCCCACTGGCTTCACCTTGATGTTGTTGAGGTTGACATCAAACAGGCTGCTGTCGTTTTTCTGGATCAGCTGAAGGGTTTCCTCCACGTTTGTGGGGTTGGGGGGCTCGTCTGGGAAGACCTTGAATGCATCTGGTTTTACCACACCTGAAAGCACAGGAGTATCACAGGTTAGTGTAAGACTTTCCTAAACATGTAATATACAGAATACCGTAGTAGGTATGTTCTGCTCTGCTGGTCAACCTCTTCATACGTACTGTTGATGCCCTCTGTGTTGGCGATGGTACCAGTGGTGCCCAAGGCGTCGTAGTACTGCTTGTTGCTCATCAGTGTGTACATTCCCAGAATAGCTGCAAAGAAATGGGACGGATTTATATATCTGGAACTCTCATTCACCATCCAGTAATATTTCCTCAGTTCAACATAATTAATGGTAGCTGTCAGCTGAGACCTTTAGCATGTTATTCTCCCAGTAAGTAATCACAAGGCCTTAATTATAACTAAACTGAGAGTGTATGTGACTGCAATTATTTATGAGGGCATTGTTTTGACAGGCAGGTCTCCCAATCTCAATTATACTCTACACATCTTCACGTAGAGAGGTGTATCTATTTCAACAACTGAATTGTACGTTTACAGTATACACCCAACACTGTGCAGTACATTGTATCATGAGAAATACTTGGTACAGTATTTACCATGTTATGCACGTGCCTACTCTATGTCTGCTTGACCAGATAAGGACATTGTAGCCTTTCCTCAGTTCTTACAGAGAGAGTTGCAGTCCCTGTCTTTAATCTCAGTGCCTCCAGGCCCTAAGGACGTTATGACACCAAACATGAATGTGAGCCATGCAGACACACCAAGCCCAATGTTATTCTAACTGAAAATGTGCCAACACGTAATGAATGGTTATTCGGCCCCTCATTTAGATGCATACATAGACATAGAGGCCATGGTATTGTTCAGTATGACACCATGCCCTGGGGACGAGTACTTTGAATTCCAAATATGCGGTGAGTTAGCTCAGCACTGGTAATTTTACAAGATGGGATGTAGGATGTAGAACAATGGGCTCCTAAAAATATAGACTGGTGCTGCTGTTGCTTTGCTCAAATCTCCAGTAGAGGGCAGCACTTTGAATGCCTCTCCCAGTCTCATTACAGTCGGCCCCTCGCCACCAAACTGTGTCACACACCAACTGCTGTGACAGCAAACCCCCACCGGCCCCTGCCCCCGGGCTCCGACCTGGGGCAGGCTGGGAATTATGGGAGGGAAGGCCTTGTGAGGAGAGAGGGATCCAGAGTCAGCTGGTCTGGTGCAAAATGTGCCAATGTCACCCGGCTTGACTCTACAGTAGCTTTACAGTACAACCCAGCCTCTCAATAATAACAACAATTCCCAAAATACCATCAGTATTATTAAGAGTAAAAAGTATCCATTAAATCTCTACCGACTGAGGTCTCCCTCCCTTGCTGCTGGTGGAGCCGGCCAGGCAGCTATGCTATTGTGGACTCAGATCCAGCCCTAAACAAAGAGTGACAGAGGCTAACGAAAATTTAATCCTCATCTGGACTCCCTCCAGGGTCAAAACTTTGTTCTCAATGAGGGGGTTAATGACAGGCTAATCTATGTGGACACACAGTTCCACTCCCCAAACTCCCCCACTGTGACTTTCCAGACGCCTATGCTCTGTGTGTGTGGCTCTGCCATTAAAGGAAAAGCAGTTAGGAGGCCTGCCCCTCGGACTGAGGCAGGCCTGGCTCCCTTGCACAGTGGGTGGATACGGACGGGGGATTGAACTATTGTGATAAACAGTGTTTGATCTGGGCCATACTCTGAATGATATATGCATAAGGGTGTTATGGTCTCAAATGGTTGTGTAGCTTAAAAGAGGATTCTCATCGAATTAGATATCATTTGGAAACAAAAAATGTACTGTGTGTTTTTTGGGTGAAAATCGCCTATATCAAATTGAACCATAAATAACTTTGTTGTTTTGAAAACAATGTCAGAGAGCACAGATGCAGTAAATGATAAAGTCCTTGTTAGGCGTTGTTATGAAGTAAGCACAGTGAGAGTGTAAAAACAACCAACAAATCTGGTTGGTACTGTAAGTGTTGACCGCACGAGACCAAAATATCTGGTTGGTACTGTAAGTGTTGACCGCACGAGACCAACAAATCTGGTTGGTACTGTAAGTGTTGACCGCACGAGACCAACAAATCTGGTTGGTACTGTAAGTGTTGACCGCACGAGACCAAAATATCTGTTGAACTGAACTCATTTCACATCTCCATTGGGGTAAACATGAAAAAAAAAATGAAAACTTGTTGATTCAATGAATTACCTTTAAACAAGGTTGCCTCTTGTTTGGTATAAATTGATATAGTAGCTTTACCTAACAGACAGGTCTTTGACTCCCTCCCCATCCCTCTTTCCATTCCTTCCTTCTTTTGGTGGCTCTTGGCCAGCTTATTTTCGTGTTGCTGCTGAGCGCATGGAATTGGAGCCCTCCCATGCCATGTCCCACATCCAATGTCTCTGCATGTCTCTATGTGTGGGAGTGGGTCTGTGAAGCACTGGAACAATAATACTATGGATCAATGAGGAATGGAATAATATGGGTCTATGACAAAATAATAAAATAGGCCAGGGTCACTGTAAACAATTGGGTTCCAATACACAGGGCTGGCTGTGAGCCAATGAGGTAACCATGGGCTGTTTTCCCCTAAGGTGGGCGGGGCCACAATGTTCTATCTACCGGCTGGGAGTATTGGGCAACATCATATTGAGACAATGTAAGGACACAGAGGGATAGGGCGGCAGGTAGCCTAGGTAACCATGGGCTGTTTTCCCCTAAGGTGGGCGGGGCCACAATGTTCTATCTACCGGCTGGGAGTATTGGGCAACATCACATTGAAACAATGTAAGGACACAGAGGGATAGGGCAGCAGGTAGCCTAGCGGTTGGGCCAGGTAACAGAAAGGTAGCTGGTTGGAATCCCTGAGCTGACTAGGTGAAAAATCTGATGATGTGCCTTTGAGCAAGGCACTTAACTCTAAATGCTCCTGTAAGTCGCTCTGGACAAGAGCATCTGCTAAATGACAAACAATGTTTTTTTAAATGATAGATTCTCACCTGCGATGTCACACATCTCAGCGTCTGTGGCATTCTTCAAAGCCTCCTCCAGCTCAGGCTCCAGGGTGATCTGCTCATGGTCGGGGATCTTTCCATGGCCCTCCTTAGGAACAAATGCTCTCCCTGGAGAGGGACAGAGAGAGAGAAGAAGGAGAGAAGGAGAGAGAAAGGCACACAGACAAAGGGACTGTCAGGGCAACAAGTATCCAAGGGGTCATTAGCAGACTGTGTAGCACACGTGTTTGTTTGGTACAATCGAGGGGAAAATGTTTGTTCTCTCAGTAAGTATCTTGTATCATATAACATTCTTTGAGACTATAAAAGTTGCCATGATTGTAATATGCCCCTTACAGTGGATTTGTCTGTGTTGTGGTAAAAGAAAAAGTATTTGGATTGTTTCTGAAAACACTAAGAACACCCTGGTTTATATGGGCTTTGTGAATAAACTCCAATAAACTCCATTTTCTATTGTATAATTTTATGCATCTCATTTCCATATCAATGTTACACAAACTGCTAAAATTGCACTTTTATGTCATCACTTACCATTACTTATTTATAAAGTTCAAAACATTGGATTGTTTTTCAGTTTAAAGCAGTGGTTCTGAAACTGAAACCCCCCCCCCGTGTAGTGTGGAGTAGTGGAGTCAGTAGTGTTGTTCAGTAGTGTAGTGTACCGTACCTTTCTTCTCGCCAGTAAAGGGCACCAGGTCGTCTCTGTCCTCATGCTCCAGAGCTGTTTTCTCTAAGTGATCCAGCAGGGCGTCACGGTCAAACGCCCCCGTTGGGCTCTTCTTGGTCTGGTCACGCTGGCGGTACCCGGCTGGCAGGATGGCATTCTGGCACAGAAACAGTAGGGGTCAGAGGGCATGTGGACATTGTACAAAGAGTTCTGAATCCTCTGGGGTTCTAGTAACTGGTTGTGTGAGACTGTGTTTTTTTAGATGTTGTAAAATGGATTTATATGATTTATGACTACAGTATAAAGCTACGTAATCCCCAGGGAATTCCCAAGTCTTACAATGTCAGAGAACAAGATAACATGGGGATTGTGTTCTGTGTGTATCAGTGAATCTGTTGTACAAGGCACGCCAGGAGTGTGGGTTCAGTTCCAGGGCCACCCACACGTAAAATGTATGTATGGATGACTAAGTCGCGTTTAGATGGAAAGCGTCTGCTAAATGGCATATTATTATTATTATTATTATTATACTATGAGCCTTGTGCATTCCTCAGTCTTTGAGTCCTAAAGGCTTCCCCCATGCCGATATATTGTGTGCTGGAGGTATCTTTTCTACAATGAATTCTCTTTTTTTTGTCACCAGGGGCCCTCTGGGGCCCTCAGTACCTCGGGGTCCATCTCCTGCAGCTCACACTCTAGCGCCTCTATCTCCTCGGGGCTCATCCCTTTAAGGATGGCATCCTCGTCGATGTCCCGGGGGTCGCTTTTCGACATGTCTGCAGGCTGGCTGGGTTCCTAGCTAGGGTCACAAACACACCAACCCCTGGGGTAGAGCAGGGCACTGTCTGTGGGGAGAGGCAAGAGAAAGGAGAGGGTGCGCTTATGAGACAGGGATACAGATTGGACAGCTCTTGACAGATATGACCTAACAGTGAAGGATACTATGTTGGTGTCCTGTTAGAACTAGCCAGTGTGACAGAACCTGGGTAGCTAGGACTTAAGCACACCAACTATTTTCATGGACTGTGTCTCATGGGCAACTTACGATCTCCATTGAGTATTATTGTTGCCAGTCCAGAGTGTTGCCTCTATGAGGGTATGATTGTAATAATAACTGTATTTCCAGTGATCAACACACATTTCACTGGAGAACCCTGCGGTACACATGAATGCACAAATAAGCACTACTGGGCTACAATGCACAAACACTGCAACATTTGCACTGAGCACTCCTTTTCCCTCCGGAAACTGATATGAAATGAACACACTCCTATAGAACTGAAGCTATGGATTCAAAAGTTAGAGGGAGAGAGAAGGAAAGAAAACGTGAAGGAGAGGGAGAGAGAGAGTGCAGGTTCTTTGCTATTCTTAGTTCCAATGTGGTGAGCTAGGGGTTTAGAGTTACAGAGGCGAGGACAGCGGAGCAGAGGGATGCGTTCCCTCATTTATCACTGGCTGACACCCGCTAGCGGCCCCACCCGTATTCCCTCTACACCCACCGGTGGACAAGCCCCGATAGAGACACAACACAGATCTGAGGTCAGTTTCAAGCGAGAGATGAGCTCAACCATGAAACAAACACAAAGCCTTGGCACTCAGTGGAATAAATACAACAACAATATCATACTGTATATACCTCTGGCAAAACAGGTGACTCATAGGTATGAGTGACGCACCTATCAAGTGTAGGGTCAAAGCCATTTACATTTTCAATTTTAAATCCACATTCATTTCATATTAGTCTTAGAATTGACCCTAATTGTTGACCCTGACCACTTATATGGTAAATAAAACACAACATTGGACCTTTATGTGAGGAACCGTATGTCTACCATTGAAACCGAAACAGTTCTATGAGAGCTATTCAAGGTTACTGACAAGCTCAAGTCAATGATTGGCAATTTAACACTCCAAGTCAATAACAGAAAACCTCATTCATCCATCAATAAGAAATCAATGTCCTGAGTGTTGAACACGTCCATTAGCAGCTGATTGTTGTGGTGTCTAACCTTGTTCCTTTCTGCAAAGGTAACAGTGGTGTGCTTTGCAGCCCTAGATCAAGTTACAATGTCAAATGTTATTAGAGTAGCCACACACACATCTTGTGACTTATTGCAAACACACACCGACACACCTTGTGACTAACGAATAGACTGCATTCACTGAATGCTTAGTCTACCTGTAAATAATGCTCTGGGGATGACAATACCCTTTGTGTGTGTGTGTGTGTGTGTGTGTGTGTGTGTGTGTGTGTGTGTGTGTGTGTGTGTGTGTGTGTGTGTGTGTGTGTGTGTGTGTGTGTGTGTGTGTGTGTGTGTGTGTGTGTGTGTGTGTGTGTGTGTGTGTGTGTGTGTGTGTGTGTGTGTGTGTGTGTGTGTGTGTGTGTGTGTGTGTGTGTGTTTTGCCATGTCGTAATTAGTGAGTTATCATAGAATTACAGTAAAAGATACCACTACCACAGAAATATTGTAAAGGGTGTGTATAATAACTTCAAGTGTGTGAAGTGTTTTCATGTGTGACGACGGCATGTGTCCATGTATGTTTGTGATGCATTGTGCTGAGGGGACACCTCGTCAGCACAATGCAGCTCTAATGTGTTAAGCCAATGACACAAACATTGGGTCAAACAGCTGAGTGTGTAAAAAGATGGAAGTGATTATGGAGCAAACAACTGTATGTACCTTTAAGTTGACATCTTTCCCTGATGAGGACGTAGTGCCAAGAAGCATTGGCATTTTGTTTGTTCTCTTGCACATTGCAGGAACAACTTGGACTTGACTGGATGCAAAAGCAGCACGGCTTTCTCCTTTTCTCATTTGTATGGACAGATGAAAACAAACGTACAACTTCATTGAGCTACATCCAGGTGTAACACGACTGGGCAACATCCAAACATGCTTCTCCTGATTCAACTGCACCAAAGCCCTTGAGCCCATGAGGTTTGTTTGAATAAATAGGCTGTGTGAACTATCGCGCTGAGTTTTACAACATCCTTGCCTCAGTATACAACACTACCACGTGCAGAAGTTTTACTGTGTATGAATGAGACTATACCATTTCAGCACAACAAGTGTTCTGTCTGAAACCTTAAAAAGCCTTCTGACAAATGTGCTTGATAAGTGTTCAAGAGGCAGAATGCCATGTTTTGATTCATTATGTGATTTTAATGTGCTTTTAAACATACAGCTTTTCAGGATTTAATGAGCATGTTTCATATTCCTGGGAGATGTCAGACTGGAAAGTAGTGCACACACACCGGTCCATAGTATTCTCATTGGGTTCCTATGGGAACCAACCAACTTGGAATCTGAGGGGAACAGTGTCACCTGACAAAGCCTGCTGGACATTTCTTTCAATCTGGAATCTCAATCATTCCCTGCACCTGGGTTATGCCTGGCTAAGAGATTCTCTTGGTAAAGATAGTTATTTAATCGCTACACACTACTTAACCACATACCACTTCAAGCATCTTTATCTTAGTTGTGGCCGCTAACCATCTGAGGAGTTGGTTAGCAAAATCCCAGCGACCTGTGCTGCTCCGGGAGACCTCTGGTTCAGCCAATCAAAACTTCAGAAAATTGACACCTGGCTGCACAGATAGCCACTCAGAGCACATCTGTTGAGAGGAGTGGGGACCACCAAACTGGTGCATCCACTTATATTCATCATGGCTTTATGTTAATTTCCCATCAACTGCATGGCATGGTGGCCATGGTGTCACACGCTGTTGTGTTAGAGAGGCTCTGCTTTTTCCACTAGTGTCATCTGGTTCTGACAACGCTCACTCCCACTTTGTAATCTCAGCTACTCTGTGCAGGTCCACTAAAAGCTTGTGGAGCCGTGGGACCAAATTAAGGGTCCACAAGCTGTATGGTGATGTCCACTCCAAGTTCAATATCCTACAAAGTCCAAGTCTCTGAGAGGTACAAAGTTACAACAACTCATACAAAACCACTGTCTTGTTGTACAGTCAAAAGTGACTGTTCGTACAATGTTCCGACAAACCACATGACTTGGGTGATACTGGAAAGATCATTAGAGAGAGGGCCCAAAGTGTCAAAGCAGTGAGTCACTCCTCCGTTTGACAGGTCAAAATATTTCACATTATTGTGTAAAATACCAAATCAACTGCAGCTTAATTTTAGCTTCACAGGTCAGCTACTTCCAATGGTGTAAATCTTTCCCGGCTTTGGTTGCGGCATTCACCACACACTGGAGTTCCACTTGGAGGACTTAAAGCAACTTGTCTGAGAATATCGTCTACTGTCCAACATGGAAGGGTTGTTGTTCCGCTGAATTGTGGGAGGAAAAAGAGGCAAAGGTACCTGAAAAATGTTAATGCTCATATTTTTTATTTAGCTGAGGAAACTGTTCTCATCTACATTGTATGAACATATGTTCTTGGCTTCCATGGTATTTGCCATTCACCATAACTACAATGTTTTGATGACAACACATCAATATGGAAGTTTTCAGAGCCTGAATGCAAGTAGAATTGCTTTTAAAGTACAAGCAACTGTTCAGAAAATAGTAAGAACTATCTAATAGGTGGGAATATATCTTTACAGCAATACAAGGACATTGTAATTCAGCTCCATGCGTCTCTAAGCTGCCGTAAGTCCACATCGTTAGCCACGGTGAATACACACATTTTGTGCCTGTTTTAAAGACTTTAGCACAAATCAGCTGCAACTGGCCCTAAAGACGACTTGATCCAGCCAACACAGCTATTCAAACGTCATGTGCTGCAGTGAAGTTAGCTGGGAGTGGGGTTGAGGGACGACCCCTTAAATCTACCATCCCCTGAGACAACACCACAAACTTGTAGAGCGATGGACAGCTATAAGATGACTTAACCCCAGCATACCATAAAAAGATCTTCAATTGAGTGACAATACTTTAGCTTAGGGTTTCACTGGACTCCCATAGGAGAAACATGAAAACGTCTCTGCATACTTCCAGTCAGATGCAAATGTATTTAATTGTGGCTGAGCTTTCGGTCAGTCAACCTTCATCAGAGCACTGGACTCCCATTGGAAATGCCCAACTGTCAACTGTCAAAGCCGTGGCCAAAATAATCCAAGGCAATTAGAAGACCAACACACCAACTTCTACAGTCAAATTTAAGTATTCAAGCAATACCAACATATTCCAATGTTGGATGAAATGAACCTGCTATAAAGTCGTTCGATTCTAATGCTGTCAAACCATATTCACAACCTTGTCTCCCTAACTTTTCTGTCCCTGACACAGTCTCTCACACACAGACAAATGCACATTGGGTATAGCTTAGCCCCAAGCAGACACAGAGAGAGAGGGATTAAAGAAAGGGCCACCCTCATGCCAACGGTATCCCCACAGTTGAGAGAGAAGCAGCCTCCCACCTACCTTCACAGAGTTGCAGTGCTGGAGCCCTCTACAAGGCAAAGCCTGCTGTTGGAACCTGAGAATGGTGGTTCTCTTTTTTCTATCCCCTCCCACCGGTTGTCTTTTTTCTATACCCCCCTCCCCTCCACTCCCTTCTCCAATCTCCCCCTCCTCTTATCTCCCCCTCCCCTCTCTTCTCTTGCTGTCCAGCCTTCTATGCTGAGACATGGATACTGACAGCACTTTGAGAGGTCAGCATTTTATTACTCTGGCTTCGCAAGAGTGACTGTGAATCACTAAGCAGAGGGAGAGGGAGAGAGAGAGAGAGAGAGAGAGAGAGAGAGAGAGAGAGAGAGAGAGAGAGAGAGAGAGAGAGAGAGAGAGAGAGGAGAGAGACATGAAGGGAGGGGGTTGAATGATGCCAATGTACTAATCAGTGCCTCAATTAATAGAGCCAACCAAGTGTAGTAGGTAACAGTGACATCTACTGGTGCTTTCTGACAAAAGTTGTAACTACAGTTTATCAGGTTAAGACAGTATACAGTGGTACTCTGTGTGTATTCATAATTCCTATCGTACCTTTACTCGACATCTCCAGCCCAGACTCCACTTTAATAACATGCTCGGCTACCACATTTAGCGACAACATGTGATTTGAGTATCAGAGGGGCCTCCTTGTCCAATAGGGTCATCAGATGAGTCCATCAAATTGACCAACACTGGGGTGACCTAAACTGTGAACTTCCAGTGACCTGAAACAAACAGAACATGACATGGAGGAGAGTTCCAAGGGGTTGGCCACCTAAGCGTAAGTGAACAGGTTACATGTTTGGGTTCATGCACGCTTCACAAAGTAGCTCTAGGGGTCAGTGTTACCATCAGTTGATATTTTTAGGAAGAGATTAAGGGACAGGATAAGGATTTTAGACCTGGGTTCTAATAACTGTCACTACAGTCTTTATCTCTTCCCTTATGTAGATATATTCCTTGCCATCCTTTCTCCCAACTTCTTTGATTCATTCTCTTTGTCGATGCATGTTTTCTTCACTGTGAGGAACTGTGTGCTAAGCACCAAGAACTGCCCTGGGCCCATCTGTAAGATTTAATTGCGCCTCTATAAACTCTATTCAGTACAGCAGGTTTGATATCAGGTGCAAGAGACAGTCTAACAAATGCCCACACGGTGGCAGCACATACTCAAAGTTGAGTGTGTCCTAATGATTTATGACTTATAATTGTTAATATGGGTAGTTTCTTGTATTTGGGGGTTGTTTCTGATAGTATGATGTTTTTGGGTTGTATCGGGTTGCTAGGATCCCAACATATATGGCTTGACATAGAGTCCTCTGCCTTTTTGAATGAACAATAGGTTGGTTTACTGTTGAATGAAATCAATCATTAAATGTAGGGAAACTGCCTTCTCCAAAGCTAGGTGCCAGGTCGTCAAGGTGGTGTTTCCAAGTATTTTCTTTGTTGACTTAGAGCAGTTTAATCAAACAACCTGCTACCAAGATCTATGTCTTATCACAGTATCAGTCTGATGTTGTTTTGTTTTCCACCCTCTCTGGTTTCATTTTGACGTTTTTTGATCATTTGAGGCTCTTTATCACATACTGTTTTGATCCTTCAATGTAAAACTCAACTAAACCTCATGATTTGTTTTGCACATTGGCATCACTCAACTCCCCCAACCAGAGAGAGAGAGAGCGAGAGACACAGAGAGACACAGCGAGAGACACAGAGAGAGAGACACACAGAGAGACACAGAGAGAGAGACACAGAGAGACACAGAGAGTGAGACACAGAGAGAGAGAGAGAGAGAGAGAGAGAGAGAGAGAGAGAGAGAGAGAGAGAGAGAGAGAGAGAGAGAGAGAGACAGACAGACAGAGAGAGAGAGAGACACAGAGAGAGAGAGACAGAGAGGGAGAGACAGAGAGGGAGAGACAGAGAGACACCAGGGCTATTATCAGTCAACAGGAAACTACACTAGAGTTGGTAGAATGGGGCTCTCCCCTGACGTTCAAACACTCACACCGCACCCGATCCCCACTAACCTAAGCAAATGAAGTGGTTTCTGAAATTCTGTTTATATATATATATATATATACATATATATATATATATATATATATATATATATATATATACATATATATATATATATATATACATATATATATATATATATATATACATATATATATATATATATATACATATATATATATATATACATATATATATGTATATATATATATATATATATATGTATCAGTATATATATATATAGGAAACTACATATATATATATATATATATATACATATATATATATATACATATATATATATATATATACATATATATATATATATATATACATATATATATATATATATATACTATATATATATATATATATATATATATACATATATATATATATATACATATATATATATAT
The DNA here is from genome assembly GCF_021184085.1 of Oncorhynchus gorbuscha. NCBI lineage: Eukaryota > Metazoa > Chordata > Actinopteri > Salmoniformes > Salmonidae > Oncorhynchus > Oncorhynchus gorbuscha. Next base: position 19,667,800 of record NC_060191.1, read on the forward strand.
ATATATACATATATATATATATATATATACCATATATATATATATATATATACATATATATATATATATATATACCATATATATATATATATATATATACATATATATATATACGTATCATACACTATATATATATATATATACATATATATATATATATATATATACATTATATATATACATATATATATAAATAAGTGGTTTACTAAATATATTTATATATATATATATATATATATATACATATATATATATATATACATACATATATATATATATATACATACATACATACATACATACATACATACATACATATATACATATATATATACATATACATATACATATACATACATACATACATACATACATACATACATACATACATACATACATACATACATACATACATACATACATACATACATACATACATACATACATACATACATACATACATACATTACAGAAGAAACCCCTCCTGTTTTAATAGTAACCAATGGCTCTAAGATCACCACTTTGAATAAGAAGTGGGTGTATTTTCCCCATGAATTACCATCACACAACTACCTGCTAACTAGAAAAGAGAAGTCACATACACAGGAACGTACACACTTCCCCATTCAAGGCTGTGAATTGAATGTAGAAACCTATTTTCGATGACCGAAATAGGACTGAGCTAAACAGGGGGCCTTTGTCTTAAAAACTCAGCACATCCCTTTTTCAGGACCCTGTCATTCAAAGACAAAAATCAAAATAACTTCACAGATCTTCATTGTAAAGGGTTTAAACACTGTTCCCCATGCTTGTTCAATGAATCATAAACATTTAAGACACTTTCAGACGGTAGGCATTTAAGGTCATAGTTATGAAAACTTAGGACACTAAAAGAGGCCTTTCTACTGACTGAAAAACACCAAAAGAAAGATGCTCAGGGTCCCTGGTAATCTGCGTGAACGTGTCTCAGATGTGGCCAGGGCGATGCATTGCAATGTCTGTACTGTGAGACGCCTAAGACATCGCTACAGGGAGACAACATGGACAGCTGATCGTCCTCGCAGTGGCAGACCATGTGTACCAACACCTGCACAGGATCGATACATCATATCTGCGGGACAGGTACAGGATGGTAACAACAACTGCCCAAGTTACACCAGGAATGCACAATCCCTCCATCAGAGCTCAGACTGTCTGCAATAGGCTGAAAGACTGAGGGCTTGTAGGCCTGTTGTAAGGCAGGTCCTCACCAGACATCACTGGCAACAACATCGCCTATGGGCGCAAACCCACCCTCGCTGGACCAGACAGGACTGACAAAAAGTGTTCTTCACTGACGAGTCGCAGTTTTGTCTCACCAGGGGTGATGGTCAGATTCGCCTTTATCATCGAAGGAATGAGCGTTACACCAAGGCCTGTATTCTGGAGTGGGATCGATTTGGAGGTGGAGAGTCCGTCATTGTCTGGGGCAGTGTGTCACAGCATCATCGGACTCAGCTTGTTGTCATTGCAGGCAATCTCAACGATGTGCATTACAGGGAAGACATCCTCCTCCCTCATGTGGTACCCTTCCTGCAGACTCATCCTGACATGACCCTCCAGCATGACAATGCCGCCAGCTGTACTGCTCATTCTGTGCATGATTTCCTGCAAGACAGGAATGTCAGTGTTCTGCCATGGCCATCGAAGAGCCTGGATCTCAATCCCATTGAGCACATCTGGGACCTGTTGGATCAGAGGGTGAGGGCTAAGGTCATTCACTCCAGAAATGTCTGGGAACTTGCAGGTGCCTTGGTGGAAGAGTGGGGTAACATCTCACAGTAAAAACTGGCAAATATGGTGCAGTCCATGAGGAGGAGATGCACTGCAGTACTTAATGCAGCTGGTGGCCACACCAGATAGTGACTGTTACTTTTGACCCCCCACCTATGTTCAGGGACACATTATTCCATTTATGTTAGTCACAGGTCTGTAGAACTTGTTCAGTTTATGTCTCAGTTGTTGAATCTTATGTTCATACAAATATTTACACATGTTAAGTTTGCTGAAAATAAACACAGTTGACAGTAAGAGGACGTTTCTTTTTTTTGCTGAGTTTAGAAGGAGGATGGAACATGGTGAGCCCATAACTGACAATAGGCCTTTGTCCCAAGGAATGTTCACACAGAGCTGGTGTCTCAGCCTACATAGAAGGATCAGAGCAGTTGGTGCTGTGTTTACAGTAAACAAGCTCTGTCCTTCTTGGACTTGACTGTATGTTCCTCCATGTTTGTTATGGTTGAAGAACATCTTCACCCATAGGCTACGTGGGATATAAGACCACAATGTTCAATGTGTGTGTACTGTATAAGCTGTATCCTTGGTGATAGGTCAATTCATGGTGGTAACTCTGTTAAAGTACCAGATCATTGACTAGGATCAGTAGTAGATTCTGAATGGCATGAAGGCCGCTCCCTTTGACTCATCTAAATGCCTATACAAAGTCTAGTGACTATCAGGTACATTGTAGATCTGGGCAGTGTTCAGGGTGGAATTACATTCCTTGAATGTTGTAACACATAAATAGCGTTGAGCTGAATATTTGTGTTGTCTGAGTATTGCCAGCACAGCAACCGAGACTCCAATCGTGTGTAAATGACCTGAAATATTTCTTGAGATATCAATAACCTTTTGAATTTCTGTCCTTGCCGCATGATTATGATATCACCTGTCCACAGGGCAGGGTTATTACCTTTGTGTTTGCCATATTTTTATTTATTTAACTTGTCAAGTCAGTTAAGAACAAATTCTTATTTATAATGACGGCCTAGGAACACTGGGTTAACTGCCTTGTTCAGGAGCAGAATGACAGATTTTTACCTTGTCAGCTCAGGGATTCAATCTAGTAACCTTTCGGTTACTGGCCCAATGCTCTAACCACTAGGCTACCTGCTGCCCCTATAGGGATGTTAGTAATATGGGATTGATAAAGACGGCATACTATGGCTATGAGGTCCCACCATGAGTTGCATATTTCAAACACGTAAAGAGTCAGTTTTTAGAACTGAGATAAGCCAATTCATTTTAAACCTCTCCCTGTCACCTACCTTTCTCTTCTTTTGAGCACGTGCAGTCCAGATAGCTCAGTTGGTGGTAGTATGATGCAGGCAACATCAAGATACATTTGTAAATAAATACATGTATAAATAAATAAAGGTGAATGGGAAAAAGCTGAATGGAGACGGGTATGTGATCTATGAGTTAGGACATAGCGTTCATGGTCACATGGCTGATCGTATTTCCTTTGTCCCTGAACCTCACAGGGTGCTTTGTCTGTGAGAGGGGATCCGATTTCCCCTCTTGTTTGATGTCTCCTCCTCCCACACCTCTCTCCCCCTATTCCCCTTACCCCCCCCCCTTCCACCCTCTGTTCAAGCAATACAGAGAAACTTGATATAAAACAGCATCTGCCATGGCTCTAAATCCTACTGAATTAGCAGTATGCTTGAATGTACCACGAAACACACCTCTTTAGGACAAAATGTCTAGGCACAAAATGGAGTATTTGTGCTATTCCTTTCAGTTTTCCTAGCAGGGTTTGGTATGTATTTGGTATGTATTTTTTATTTACATATTAAAAAAAACACATGACCTGAATTTCTATACCCTCCTCAGACTATAGGATAATCAATTTTAACGATCGACACGATCTCACCCAATTCATACTGGAAAACAACATGTGGTATGTAAAGCATCCATTTGAATGTATTGTGAGTGGGTTCTCCTTTCAGGCTAGTGGGCTGTCTGAGAGGCTCCTGCAGACTAACAGGGTCTGCCTGGGTCAGGGGCCTCTTCCCGTAACACAGGCGCCATTGAGCGGCATTACAAGAACCCCCTCAGCGTCCTTCCTCCAGCCAGACTGATGTAAGGGCTGTGGAATGTGGAAAACAGATCGTACGGGGGGCCTTGTTCTCCCTACTGAATAGTCCTTGGGCAGGAATCCAGACCACATGCCACACAGAAGGGGGGGGGGTGGCAGAGAAAAAAATAACTTTACTGGAAACTCAGTGTGAAAGTAGTCAGAGAGAAATCAAGGGAGAGAGAAAACATTGGTACACTGTAAAAGAAAGAGAAAAGGAGCGAGGACAAAGTGAAAGCAGTAGTTTGTCAGTAGAAAGGATGTGGATGAAGAGTGGAGGGAGAAGAAAATAACCACTATATCAATCAAAACGGAGAGGGGAAATCCAAAAGAACAAAATGAAATAGAACTATAAACAAATCAGAAGAAAACCTTGAGCAAAGTAATAACACCTAAAAGTCTAGATGAGCCTAAAGTAGCTGTACAGTGCATTCAGAAAGTATTCAGACCCTCTGACTTTTCCAGAGCTTTTTTCTAAAATTGATTGAATAAAACAATCCAATAAATAACAATAAATCAATCGACATACAATAGCCCATAATGACAAAGTGAAAACAGGTTTAGACAGTTTTACAAACGTATTAAAAATAAAAACAGAAATACCTTATTTACAGAGCATACGTGTTCAGACCCTTTGCTATGAGACTTGAAATTGAGCTCAGGTGCATCCTGTTCCATTGATCATCCTTGAGATGTTTCTACAACTTGATTGGAGTCCACCTGTGGTAAATTCAATTGATTGGATATGATTTAGAAAGGCACAGACCTGTCTATGTAAGGTCCCACAGTTGACATTGCATGTCAGAGCAAAAACCAAGCCTTGAGGTCGAAAGGAATTGTCCGTATCGTTCAGAGACAGGATTCTGTCGAGTCAGAGATCTGGGGAAGGGTACCAAAATATTCCTGCAGCATTGAAGGTCCCCAAGAACACGATGGCCTCCATCATTCTTAAATTGAAAAAATGTGGAACCACCAAGACTCTTCCTAGAGCTGGCCGCCCAGCCAAACTGAACAATCGGGGGGAGAAGGGCCTTGTTCAGTGAGGTGACCAAGAACCTGATGGTCACTCTGACAGAGCTCCAGAGTTACTCTGTGGAAATGGGAGAATCTTCCACAAGGCCAACCATCTCTGCAGCACTCCACCAATCAGGCCTGTATGGTAGAGTGGCCAGATGGAAGCCATTCTTCAGTAAAAGGCATATGACAGCTCGCTTGGAGTTTGCCAAAAGGCACCTAAAGGACTCAGACCATGAGAAACAAGATCCTCTGCTCTGACGAAACCAAGATTGAAGTATTTGGCCTGAATTCCAAGTGTCACCTCTGGAAGAAACCTGGCACCATCCCTATGGTGAAGAATGTTGGTGGCAGCATCATGCTGGGGGGGGGGATGTTTTTCAGCGGTACGGACTGGGAGACTAGTCAGGATCGAGGGAAAGATGAACGGAGCAAAGTACAGACAGAGCTCAGGACCTCAGACTGGGGTGAAGGTTACCTTCCAACAGGACAACGACCCTAAGCACACAGCCAAAATAATACAGGAGTGGCTTCGGGCCTCTGAATGTCCTTGAGTGGCCCAGCCAGAGCCGATTTAACATCTCGGGAGAATAAGGCTGTAATGTAACAAAATGTGGAAAAAGTCAAGCTTTCCGAAAGCACTATATGTGTTGGATAGGATTCAGTTTGTTCACTTCAGTTCACTTTACCTTATTCGCCTTTGAAATTAATAAGCTCACACTTCTCAAGCACTTAAAAGACAATAGTATATTGACAATAGTCAACAGGTGAGAGGGAGAGAGAGGCAGAAAGATGGAAGTCATGATGTCATACAGTAGGAAATCAGATGTGTTATCAAGGACGGTGGCACAAAGCACCAGTAGGTTATACACACAAAAACAGATGATATCATAACATGAAAATTACATCAACAAAAGCAACATAACAGACAAGAGACAAGTCTATACAAAATATGATTAAATAATGAAACACAGAAAGTGAAAGTGTGATGTCATGATTGAGAAAACAACAACAAAACAAAACAGAAAATGCTAAAGTTAAGCTACTGAAGGTATGTAGTGCAATCCTCCCCAAATTCCCATGACCTCATTTTCTCATCATGGTGAGCTGTTACGCCATGTTTTGAAACTAATCCACATCTTCTGTCTGGAACAAACTGTCCGCCTTATTACTGTACATTTACGTTCCATAATACTGTCCTCATTCTGTAGCAGCATGACATATGACCCCTGAAATGAAGTAGGATTACGGTGTCTGAATAGGTACATTAAACATGTTGACGGTTTACTAAAGAATGATTAGCACCAATAATAGGGTGTTTGTTTGTTTGTTTGTTTTGCTGCAGTGGTATGTCATCATACGTGCCCTCCGCTGCCTAACGCTGGAGGATGAACTGACCATGTCATTTCATGTCAGTTCAGCATCACGTAATGTCTGTTAAAGGGGCGACACCTCTCTCTTATGTAAGATTCCTCCTGCAAGCCGGGGCATGCTCCCCATGCAGGCACGGCCCAATGCTGGATTCTCAACTGCTGTACGAGACATAGTGTTCCTCCTTTGGCCAGTGATGCAAAGGTTCCATTAGGCATCCACGAGTCTGAAAACAAGCTGAAACAAGTTCCTTTCCCATACTATTTGTCTTTGTCACACTCACATAGCTGGTCTCGTGTTCACTCCTTCGTGCACGACAACGCACGGTAACAGTGGTGTCATATGAAGATTACTTTTTGTCAATTGCACACAAGGTCCAACCAACATTTGTCTTCCGCTTTTACAGGTTTTGGAGAGGTGTGGGGGGCTGCCACACTGGGCGCCCAGGGAGCTGTTGTTGTTGGGGGGTTAAGAGCCTTGCTCAAGGGCACATATGGTACAGTGACAGTGCAGGCATAGACTAGGGGGAAAAATGGGTTGTGTAAAAACATTGCATATTTACTGTATCTACATCTGATAGTATACATAGGTCATAGATATTAGACCCTGACCTGACCACTGAAATGACATTTTCGGCTCATGTTATGTTCCTTTTTAGAGGGTTAATACTAGGGGTGGCAGGTAGCCTAGTGGTTAGAGCGTTGGGCCAGTAACCAAAAGGTTGCTGGAATGAATCCCCAAGCTGACGAGGTAAAAATCAGTCGTCCTGCCCCTGAACAAGGCAGTTAACCCACTGTTCCCTGGTCGGCCGTCATTGTAAATAAGAATTTGTTCTTAACTGATTGGGTAAACATAATTCCATGGGTTTGAGGGCTGTGTGACTTGTGAATGTAGATATTCCACGGCAAAATAGTCTGTGGAACCTTGCCAAACTTCCACAGAAATCTACCCATTACCCACCAGATAAATCCCATGTAACTCCCATCTGCAGCCTTGGGTACAATTGAAAAAGCACATAGGCCTAAATATCTCTATCACTAATAAAAACAATGAATCAGGCCTAAATATCTCTATCACTAATAAAAACAATGAATCAGGCCTAAATATCTCTATCACTAATAAAAACAATGAATCAGGCCTAAATATCTCTATCACTAATAAAAACAATGAATCAGGCCTAAATATCTCTATCACTAATAAAAACAATGAATCAGGCCTAAATATCTCTATCACCAATAAAAACAATGAATCAGGCCTAAATATCTCTATCACTAATAAAAACAATGAATCAGGCCTAAATATCTCTATCACCAATAAAAACAATGAATCAGGCCTAAATATCTCTATCACTAATAAAAACAATGAATCAGGCCTAAATATCTCTATCACTAATAAAAACAATGAATCAGGCCTAAATATCTCTCACTAATAAAAACAATGAATCAAGTGAAGTGCTGGATGGATTTCAGGCAGAGCTCGTTATTCAAATTTGCACAAGACAACTATGAGTATATTCAACAATGAACAATTTCATTGCAATTAAGAAACCAGGAAAACATCCTGGTACTTCGAATCTAAAAACAAACAATCGTGCCTCTGCAGGTGATTTGAAGGAGCTGTATGACTGCCACATGACTAAGAAGGTGTATGCTCCATTCTTTGTTCAATCTTTCACTTAAGAACATTTCAACCATCCTTAGTTTGTTTTAATGGGTGCAGCGTGGCATAATAGCTTGGTTGATATGTAAGATTCTAACAATCTCAATACTAGGAAGGTGTCCTTAATATTTTGTACACTTAGTGTAGGTCTGGCTGTATTTACTGTATAATATATATAGCCCATAAAGTGTGTTCATGTACTGTATGGTCTTGGATACTAAAAACTTTGAGATAAGAGGCAACCCTTAGACACAAACCCATACCTTCATATAAGACATAAACCCATATATCTTTATTGACGACTGGAACACAACACACATTAACATTATTGAGACCATATCGAAATCTTGGGTTTGAATGTGTACACAAATCACCTTGGCTTGGAGACAAATCACTTTGCAGAGCCTTCGTCCGCTCCTTTGGTGCATCTGCCCATTTACATTTCGTCACTGTGGGGCTCACACAGATGATTTCTTTTACAGCTCTGATCCTTCTCCCAGCTGTTGTAAACATGGGATCTGGCAGAGTGTCAGAGTAAATGACACAACAGACAGCAACACTGGGATAAAGGTGCCGCGCTGTACCCGGAGACGGATACACAATTATGGTCCTTTATAGCTCCTTACAAACCATTGAATATCCCTAATTTCTTTTCATTTGTTTAACACTTTTTTTAAACACAAATTCATTTCGGAGTCCGACCGACCAAATTGGTCTTTACGATTTAATACTCTCAATATTTGAATTGTTTTTATACCATTTGATGTACTTAAGCACTTGAAGAGTTTATATACAAAATGCTATAGAAACCAATTTTTCACATTTTTTTTTCTCCATCAGAAATGATTGCTTTTGGGTACCTTCATGTGTCTGTAAAATATTGCTGTTATCAGATTCTTAAATCGTAGATTTTAGAGGTGTATGCTTTTTTCCCTATATATCCATTGTACATGTGGAATGTTCTTATCCTGTAAATTTGACTGTGATATGTGGTTGCCTCACCTAGCTATCTTAAAATGAATGACCACTTACTGTAAGTACTGTAAGATAAGAGCATCTGCTAAATGATTAAAATGTAAAAGTTTTACATTCAGATCTCATATTACTGTATTGAAGTATAATATATATATATATTGATGTCACAAATGTATCATTTGTAAATGTCTTCATTAAAAACGTAGACATTTGTTACATTTGACTGTGTATTTCTCTGATAGTGAGCATTTAGCAAAACATTTGTCTCTCTGATGTGAAACCAAGTGTTGGAAATGTATTTTATATTTTGTACTGTCACCCCTTTTTCGTGATATCAATTTGGTAGTTCCAGTCTTTCCCCATCGCTGCAACTCCCCTATGGACTCGGGAGAGGTGAAGGTCCTCTGAAACAAGACCCTGCCAATCCACACTGCTTCTTTTTTATTTATTTTTATTTTACCCCTTTTTTCTCCCCAATTTCATGGTATCCAATTGTTTAGTAGCTACTATCTTGTCTCATCTCTACAACTCCCGTAGGGGCTCGGGAGAGACGAAGGTTGAAAGTCATGCGTCCTCCGATACACAACCCAACCAAGCCGCACAGCTTCTTAACACAGCGCCATCCAACCCGGAAGCCAGCCGCACCAATGTGTCAGAGGAAACACTGTGCACCTGGCGACCTTGGTTAGCGCGCATTGCGCCCGGCCCGCCACAGGAGTTGCTGGTGCGCGATGAGACAAGGATATCCCAACCGGCCAAACCCTCTCTAACCCGAACGACTCTAGGCCAATTGTGCGTCGCCCCACGGCCCTCCCGGTAGCGGCCGGTTACAACAGAGCCTGGGTGTGAACCTAGAGCCTCTGGTGGCACAGCTGGCGCTGCTGTACAGCACCATTAACCCCTGCGCCACCCAGGAGGCCCTCACACTGCTTCTTGACGCACTGCTCGCTTAACCAGGAAGCAAGCCGCACCAATGTGTCGGAGGAAACACCGTCCAGCTCAAGTGGTAGATTTTATACAAATATATGTCTGTCATTGAACAACCCCATGCCATGATTGGATCTCTTTTATAATTTCTTTAAACAATAAAGCAATTTAAGCAATAGGGCCCGAGGGGGTGTGGTATATGGCCAATATACCACGGCTAAGGGCTGTTCATATACATGACGCAATGCAGAGTGCCTGGATACAGCCCTTAGCCGTGGTATATTGGCCATATCACAAACCACTGAGGTGCCTTATTGCTATTATTAACTGGTTACCAACGTAATTACAGTGGTAAAATTAAATGTTCAATATATGTATAAACTGGGTGGTTTGAGCCCTGAATACTGATTGGCTGACAGCCGTGGAATATCAGAGTGTATACCACAGGTATGACAACATTTTTACTGTTCTAATTACATTGGTAACCAGTTCATAATAGCAATAAGGCTCCTTGGGGGTTTGTGATATACGGCCAATACACCACGACTAAGGGTTGTGTACAGGCACTCCGCATTGCGTTGTGCTTAAGAACAGCTCGTAGCTGTTGTACATTGTTATATAGCCAAAGGGGTGAAAGTACAAAACAAAAACAAAAAATATCACTTGATGGTTTCAATAAATGTATATTGGCTATATACCACACCTTCTTGGGCAGTATTGCTTAAATATAGCGTTATAGAATTAAACTTCTATGTTTCGATTTCAGTGCACTTGTTCTACCAATACAAAAAAAAACAATGATTGGAATTCAAGTACAATTTCTGTTGGCACTGAAATCGCTCCATATTCCTCACAAATATACTTTGATTGTGCACCACCTGGCAAAATGGGTACTTTCTGGGCAAGCATGGGTACTTTCTGGGCAAGCATGAGTACTTTCCTCTTGTAAAAGCACAACTACCAAGTAGGTATATGGGTCACTAACTTTTTCTGCTCCACCTAATAGCTTTATGTGACATGATGGTTGATCTGAAACCTCTCGCTAACTAACTGTACACTCTCACACACTAATAGTGGTCTGTTTTACCGCATTCTACCCCTTTCGGAAATGTCTCTTTCAATTCCACCGAGGGACCTTTTTCACATTTCCAGCTGTCTTAACTGGTAGAACAAGCCAGCCCCCATCCAGTACCCTGCCCTGAACTTTAGTCACCGTCAATAGACGGCTACCACCTGGCTACTCTACCATGCACCAGAGGCTGCTGCCCTATGACCATAGTTATTGAACACTGGCCACTTTAAATCATGTTTACATACTGCTTTTCCAACTTGATATGTATATACTGTATTTTAGTCATGGCCAATCCTATTTAACTATTGCTGTACATATACTATTATTAGGATATACTACATAATCTATCCATAGGCTGTCTAAACTGTCTATACATCCCGTCACATATATACAGTACCAGTCAAAAGTTTGGACACACCTACTCATTCAAGGGTTTTTCTTTAGTGTTACTATTTTCTACATTGTAGAATAATAGTGAAGACATCGAAACTATGAAATAACACCAATGGAATCATGAAGTAACCCAAAAAGTGTTAAACAAATCAAAATATATTTTAGATTCTTTAAAGTAGCCATTCTTTGCCTTGATGACAGCTTTGCACACTCTTGGCATTCTCTCAACCAGCTTCATGAGGTAGTCACCTGGAATGCATTTCAATTAACAGTTGTGACTTCTTAAAAGGTAATTTGTGGAATTAATTTTTGAGCCAATCAGTTGTGTTGTAACAGGGTAGGGTTGGTAGACAGAAGATAGCCCTATTTGGTAAAAGACCAAGTCCATATTATGGCAAGAACAGCTCAAATAAGAAAACAGAAATGACAGTCCTTCATTACTTTAAGACATGAAGGTCAGTCAATGCAAAACATTTCAAGAACTTTGAAAGTTTCTTCAAGTGCAGTCGCAAAAACCATCAAGCGCTATGATGAGTTTGCAGCAGTTACCTCTGCTGCAGAGGATAAGTTCATTAGTTACCAGCCTCAAAAATTGCAGCCCAAATGACGTGCCCCCAGATGGTGAGGGTAGGTAACAACATCTCCTCCCCTCTGATCCTCAACACTGGGGCCCCACAAGGGTGCGTTCTGAGCCCTCTCCTGTACTCCCTGTTCACCCACGACTGCGTGGCCACGCACGCCTCCAACACAATCATCAAGTTTGTGGACGACACAACGGTGGTAGGCTTGATTACCAACAACGACGAGACGGCCTACAGGGAGGAGGTGAGGGCCCTCGGAGTGTGGTGTCAGGAAAATAACCTCACACTCAACGTCAACAAAACTAAGGAGATGATTGTGGACTTCAGGAAACAGCAGAGGGAACACCCCCCTATCCACATCGATGGAACAGTAGTGGAGAGGGTAGCAAGTTTTAAGTTCCTCGGCATACACATCACAGACAAACTGAATTGGTCCACTCACACAGACAGCATCGTGAAGAAGGCGCAGCAGCGCCTCTTCAACCTCAGGAGGCTGAAGAAATTCGGCTTGTCACCAAAAGCACTCACAAACTTCTACAGATGCACAATCGAGAGCATCCTGGCGGGCTGTATCACCGCCTGGTACGGAAACTGCTCCGCCCTCAACCGTAAGGCTCTCCAGAGGGTAGTGAGGTCTGCACAACGCATCACCGGGGGCAAACTACCTGCCCTCCAGGACACCTACACCACCCGATGTTACAGGAAGGCCATAAAGATCATCAAGGACATCAACCACCCGAGCCACTGCCTGTTCACCCCGCTATCATCCAGAAGGCGAGGTCAGTACAGGTGCATCAAAGCTGGGACCGAGAGACTGAAAAACAGCTTCTATCTCAAGGCCATCAGACTGTTAAACAGCCACCACTAACATTGAGTGGCCGCTGCCATCACACTGACACTGACTCAACTCCAGCCACTTTAATAATGGGAATTGATGGGAATGATGTAAATATATCACTAGCCACTTTAAACAATGCTACCTTATATAATGTTACTTACCCTACATTATTCATCTCATATGCATACGTATATACTGTACTCTATATCATCGACTGCATCCTTATGTAATACATGTATCACTAGCCACTTTAACTATGCCACTTTGTTTACATACTCATCTTATATGTATATACTGTACTCGATACCATCTACTGTATCTTGCCTATGCTGCTCTGTACCATCACTCATTCATATATCCTTATGTACATATTCTTTATCCCCTTACACTGTGTATAAGACAGTAGTTTAGGAATTGTTAGTTAGATTACTTGTTGGTTATTACTGCATTGTCGGAATTAGAAGCACAAGCATTTCGCTACACTCGCATTAACATCTGCTAACCATGTGTATGTGACAAATAAAATTAGATTTGATTTGATTTGAATGCTTCACAGAGTTCAAGTAACAGACATGTCAACATCAACTGTTCAGAGGAGACTGTGTGAATCAGATATTCATGGTCGAATTGCTGCAAAGAAACCACTAAAAAAGGACACCAATAAGAAGAAGATACTTGATTGGGCCAAGAAACACTAGCTATGGACATTTTTGGTTCCAACCGCTGTGTCTTTGTGAGATGCATAGTAGGTGAACGGATGATCTCTGCACGTGTGGTTCCCACCGTGAAGCATGGAGGAGGTGTGATGGTGCTTTGCTGATGACACTATCTGTGATTTATTTAGAATTCAAGGCACACTTAACCAGCATGGCTACCACCGCATTCTGCAGCGATACGCCATCCCATCTGGTTTGCACTTAGTGGGACTATCATTTGTTTTCAACAGGACAATGACCCAACACACCTCCAGGCTGTGTAAGGGCTATTTGACCAGAAGGAGAGTGATGGAGTACTTGGATCAGATTACCTAGCCTCCACAATCACTCGACCTCAACCCAATTGAGATGGTTTGGGATGAGTTGGACCGCAGAGTGAAGAAAAAGCAGCCAATAAGTGCTCAGCATATGTGGGAATGTTATGCAGGTGAATGAGGACCCAAAAGCGACTTGGCGAAAACAGAGTCTTTAATCCAGTTTAAGGAAATAGCAATACTCCTAGACAAATCGGAGCGTTAAATAAAGCATAAGAAACAATTTCACTCGTAATCACGAGAACTGACTGGAGACTCGATAATGAACTGCAGGTTGCCTCGGGAAGGCACTTGACCGTAGCAGACTCAGACACCTGCTCACCACGCAGCATCTGAGGGAAACACGACACGACAGGGCGATACAAAGACACAGCACGGTGAACAGTATACAAGGATCCGACAGGACAGAAACGGAAAACAAGGGGAGAAATAGGGACTCTAATCAGGGGAAAAGATAGGGAACAGGTGTGGGAAGACTAAATGATTGATTAGGGGAATAGGAACAGCTGGGAGCAGGAACGGAACGATAGAGAGAAGAGAGAGAGAGAGGGAGAGAGAAAAGGGGAACGAACCTAAAAAGACCAGCAGGGGAAAACGAACAGAAGGAAAAGCAAAATGACAAGACAATATAAGACAAAACATGACAGTACCCCCCCACTCACCGAGCGCCTCCTGGCGCACTCGAGGAGGAATCCTGGCGGCAACGGAGGAAATCATCAATCAGTGAACGGTCCAGCACGTCCCGAGACGGAACCCAACTCCTCTCCTCAGGACCGTAACCCTCCCAATCCACTAAGTATTGGTGACCCCGTCCCCGAGAACGCATGTCCATGATCCTACGTACCTTGTAAATAGGTGCGCTCTCGACAAGGACGGGAGGGGGGGGAGGGAAGACGAACGGGGGTGCGAAGAAAGGGCTTGACACAGGAGACATGGAAGACAGGATGGACGCGACGAAGATGTCGCGGAAGAAGCAGTCACACAGCGAAAGGATTGACGACATGGGAGACACGGAACGGACCAATGAACCGCGGAGTCAACTTACGAGAAGCTGTCGTAAGAGGAAGGTTGCGAGTGGAAAGCCACACTCTCTGGCCGCAACAATACCTTGGACTCTTAATCCTACGTTTATTGGCGGCTCTCACAGTCTGTGCCCTGTAACGGCAAAGTGCAGACCTCACCCTCCTCCAGGTGCGCTCACAACGTTGGACAAACGCTTGAGCGGAGGGAACGCTGGACTCGGCAAGCTGGGATGAGAACAGAGGAGGCTGGTAACCCAGACTACTCTGAAACGGAGATAACCCGGTAGCAGATGAAGGAAGCGAGTTGTGAGCGTATTCTGCCCAGGGGAGCTGTTCTGCCCAAGACGCAGGGTTTCTGAAAGAAAGGCTGCGTAGTATGCGACCAATCGTCTGATTGGCCCTCTCTGCTTGACCGTTAGACTGGGGATGAAACCCGGAAGAGAGACTGACGGACGCACCAATCAAACGACAGAACTCCCTCCAAAACTGTGACGTGAATTGCGGACCTCTGTCTGAAACGGCGTCTAACGGGAGGCCATGAATTCTGAACACATTCTCGATGATGATTTGTGCCGTCTCCTTAGCGGAAGGAAGTTTAGCGAGAGGAATGAAATGTGCCGCCTTAGAGAACCTATCGACAACCGTAAGAATCACAGTCTTCCCCGCAGACAAAGGCAGACCGGTAATGAAGTCTAGGGCGATGTGAGACCATGGTCGAGAAGGAATGGGGAGCGGTCTGAGACGACCGGCAGGAGGAGAGTTACCTGACTTAGTCTGCGCGCAGTCCGAACAAGCAGCCACGAAACGGCGCGTGTCTCGCTCCTGAGTCGGCCACCAAAAGCGCTGGCGAATAGAAGCAAGAGTGCCTCGAACACCGAGATGACCAGCTAACTTGGCAGAGTGAGCCCACTGAAGAACAGCCAGACGAGTGGAAACAGGAACGAAAAGAAGGTTACTAGGACAAGCGCGCGGCGACGCAGTGTGCGTGAGTGCTTGCTTAACCTGTCTTTCAATTCCCCAGACTGTCAACCCGACAACACGCCCATAAGGAAGAATCCCCTCGGGATCAGTAGAAGCCACAGAAGAACTAAAAAGACGGGATAAGGCATCAGGCTTGGTGTTCTTGCTACCCGGACGGTAAGAAATCACAAACTCGAAACGAGCGAAAAATAACACCCAACGAGCTTGACGAGCATTAAGTCGCTTGGCAGAACGGATGTACTCAAGGTTCTTATGGTCTGTCCAAACGACAAAAGGAACGGTCGCCCCCTCCAACCACTGTCGCCATTCGCCTAGGGCTAAGCGGATGGCGAGCAGTTCGCGGTTACCCACATCATAGTTGCGTTCAGATGGCGACAGGCGATGAGAAAAATAAGCGCAAGGATGAACCTTATCGTCAGACTGGAAGCGCTGGGATAGAATGGCTCCCACGCCTACCTCTGAAGCGTCAACCTCGACAATGAATTGTCTAGTGACGTCAGGAGTAACGAGGATAGGAGCGGACGTAAAACGTTCTTTTAGAAGATCAAAAGCTCCCTGGGCGGAACCGGACCACTTAAAACACGTCTTGACAGAAGTAAGAGCTGTGAGAGGGGCAGCAACTTGACCGAAATTACGAATGAAACGCCGATAGAAATTAGCAAAACCTAGAAAGCGCTGCAACTCGACACGTGACCTTGGAACGGACCACTCACTGACAGCTTGGACCTTAGCGGAATCCATCTGAATGCCTTCAGCGGAAATAACGGAACCGAGAAAAGTAACGGAGGAGACATGAAAAGAGCACTTCTCAGCCTTCACGTAGAGACAATTCTCTAAAAGGCGCTGGAGAACACGTCGAACGTGCTGAACATGAATCTCGAGTGACGGTGAAAAAATCAGGATATCGTCAAGGTAGACAAAAACAAAGATGTTCAGCATGTCTCTCAGAACATCATTAACTAATGCCTGAAAAACAGCTGGCGCATTGGCGAGACCAAACGGCAGAACCCGGTACTCAAAATGCCCTAACGGAGTGTTAAACGCCGTTTTCCACTCGTCCCCCTCTCTGATGCGCACGAGATGGTAAGCGTTACGAAGGTCCAACTTAGTAAAGCACCTGGCTCCCTGCAGAATCTCGAAGGCTGATGACATAAGGGGAAGCGGATAACGATTCTTAACCGTTATGTCATTCAGCCCTCGATAATCCACGCAGGGGCGTAGAGTACCGTCCTTTTTCTTAACAAAAAAAAACCCGCCCCGGCCGGAGAGGAAGAAGGCACTATGGTACCGGCGTCAAGAGACACAGACAAATAATCCTCGAGAGCCTTACGTTCGGGAGCCGACAGAGAGTATAGTCTACCCCGAGGAGGAGTGGTCCCCGGAAGGAGATCAATACTACAATCATACGACCGGTGAGGAGAAAGGGAGTTGGCTCGGGACCGACTGAAGACCGTGCGCAGATCATGATATTCCTCCGGCACTCCTGTCAAATCGCCAGGTTCCTCCTGAGAAGTGGGGACAGAAGAAATGGGAGGGATGGCAGACATTAAACACTTCACATGACAAGAAACGTTCCAGGATAGGATAGAATTACTAGACCAATTAATAGAAGGATTATGACATACTAGCCAGGGATGACCCAAAACAACAGGTGGCACGAGACGAAGACTCTGGAACTGTCCAGAGAGGTCGGAAACCTGAGCGGCCAGGTTCTCCATGGCATGACGAGCAGCAGACAATTCCTGCTCGTGTCTGCCGAGCATGGTTCCTTGGATCTCGACGGCAGTGTTACGAGCGTCTGTAGTCGCTGGGTCCATTCTTTGGTCGGATCCTTCTGTTATGCAGGTGAATGAGGACCCAAAAGCGACTTGGCGAAAACAGAGTCTTTAATCCAGTTTAAGGAAATAGCAATACTCCTAGACAAATCGGAGCGGTAAATAAAGCATAAGAAACAATTTCACTCGTAATCACGAGAACTGACTGGAGACTCGAGAATGAACTGCAGGTTGCCTCGGGAAGGCACTTGACCGTAGCAGACTCAGACACCTGCTCACCACGCAGCATCTGAGGGAAACACGACACGACAGGGCGATACAAAGACACAGCACGGTGAACAGTATACAAGGATCCGACAGGACAGAAACGGAAAACAAGGGGAGAAATAGGGACTCTAATCAGGGGAAAAGATAGGGAACAGGTGTGGGAAGACTAAATGATTGATTAGGGGAATAGGAACAGCTGGGAGCAGGAACGGAACGATAGAGAGAAGAGAGAGAGAGAGGGAGAGAGAAAAAGGGGAACGAACCTAAAAAGACCAGCAGGGGGAAAACGAACAGAAGGAAAAGCAAAATGACAAGACAATATAAGACAAAACATGACAGGGAACTCCTTCAAGATGGATGGAAAAGCATTCCAGGTGAAACTGGTTGAGAGAATGCCAAGAGTGTGCAAAGCTGTCATCAAGGCAAAGAGTGGCTACTTTAAAGAATCATATATATATATATATATATATATATATATATATATATTTGTTTAACACTTTTTTGGTTACTTCATGATTCCATGTGTTATTTCATAGTTGATGTCTTCACTATTATTCTACAATGTATAAAATAGTAAAAATAAAGAAAAACCATTGAATGAGTAGGTGTCCACACTTTTGACAGGTACTGTATATACAGTATTTATACTCCGGACTCAGACATTGCTCATCCTAATATTTCTATATTTCTTAATTCCATTATTTTACTTTTTAAATGAGTGTGTATTGTTAGATTTAACTGCACTGTTGGAGTAAGGAACACAAGCATTTCGGCTACACCTGCAATAACAACTGACAAATATGTGTATGCGACCAATAAAATAGATTTTTTTAGTGATTAGGCTAGAGTCACTTCCTCCTAGCCATATATGGCACTGACTTCCTGAAACAGTCACTGTTAATGCTGTAAAGATACTGGAATGGAATGGGGAAAAAACGTCATTACCACATACTTAGAATGCCTTATCAATTTGTTCCCACGGCAGCTATAATTAACTTCAACATGCATGACTGTGAACAACAAAGTATGCGACAAGCAAAATATAGAAACATTTTAAAAGATCCAGAATATGTTGACTTGACACCTAATACTTTTTGTCAAAGTCAAACTCCAAGCAAACACCTCCCAAACCTTTGGGTATGTACAGCGTGGTGTCTGCTACCAGGACCTGCATAATCCAACACAATTTGCTCTTCACAGGATTCAGGACTTTCTCCCAGTGTCAGCTGACGATGTTTTTCCCTAAGGTGCTTACAAAGCAAAAACAGCTCATTTTCCTGAGAAAGGCGTGGGAACACTGTATTTTAGAGCCAGATGCAGCTAGCTAACAATGAGCTGATGCAAGACTATACCTCACATTGCACTAATCCTGCTCCTACCTTGCTGGTTAGGAATAACCCTCCTCCACCTGCCACCCATACCCAAAACAAAACGGGTGATAACAACAATGAATTGAGCATGTTGGGACTTGAAAGAGGATGCTAAATGCAGCGGCATTGTCAGCAGTTCGTTTGATTACTAATGTTTACATGTAAGGGTGTGATATATAGACATTCAAAGTAGTGAGCATAGCCCAAGTGTAGCCCAAATCATCGTACTACTCCGAGGAACTGAAATTAACCTAAACTCGGGTTCATAACTGAATTAGCCTCCAAACATCCATCCTAATTCAATTTGTCCTGCAAATCTAATCACTAATCCAAACTTTGTAACAAATACACATGAAAGAGCTTGTTTTGCTCCAGTACACAGTTCCATTGCCTTTGCTGGCAGCCTGGACAGAAACTTCATTACCACACAGTTACAGTACATGCTTACCATTCCAAGCACTACTCACTAAACAAACAGTCACAAAAACAGTATCTGAGAGTATAAGCTATTTCTTATTTTATTCCGGCTGGTTCGAGTCCTGAATGCTGATGGGCTGAAAGCCGCAGTATATCAGACCGTATACCATTTATTTTTACTGTTTTAATTACGCTGGTAACCAGTTTATAATAGCAATAAGGCACCTCATTGATTTGTGATATTTTCCCAATATAACCAGGCTAAAGGATGTATCCAGGCACTTAGCCATGGTATATTGGCCAAACGCCACACCTCCTCAGGCCTTATTGCTTACACATACTGTCCATCTTATTCGTTGGGAAGACTATGTTACTGAACATGGTTTATCAAGGGCAATAACCAGAAGACAACACATCAGATGAGAGAGGAGCTGTGTGCGCTAAATCTCATTTCCTGGTATATGGCTTCACCACAGACAAGCCTGCTCTTGTATGCCTGCCTACTGGTAAACTAGCCGGGGTAAATTTGTTTTAGGAGGAAGCAAACATGTGCAAGGAGTGGGGAGAAGGACAGAACGCCTATGGGAAGAAAAGTGGAGGCTGTGGAGAGAGGGAGAGAATATTGACTGACACTTACATTTCTGAAAATAATATTATATTTACTGTCAGTATCAAATGTCACTGGCTTGTCACGGCAAGGACAAGACAGGTGACTGTGACAGTGGAGGGGAAGGGTGAAAAAAAGCAGGAAGTAAATATGAATCCAGGTACACACAATGAGAAATGTATTTGTTGAAGATTGTTGATGTGAGCTGAAATAGGTTAAAAGTACTACCAGGCAGACATGTGAGCTAGAATATGAGGTATTTTTTATTTTGTTACTGTGACAGAAGAAAAGGAGATCCAAAGAGTTGGCCAGCCATTTATAAAAGGGGACATGACCAGACAACAGCACACCAGAACAGTTCTATTGAAGTCTCATGAGCATCAGTCGATGCTTACTCATCCAAACCATAATAACACCACTGGAATGTTTAGGGTGAATCATAGACTGGCCTTTAGTGCCACAGAGATTCAGTAAGGTAAAACACTGAATATTGTGTGGGTGTAGTGAAGTGTGTCTAAAAGCCTGAGTGTGTTTGAAACTTGAGAGCCGCTTCCTTAAGAGACTGTGCGTGGGAGGTGAAAGCATGCGGTGAGCCGAGCCAACCTGTCATTTTCTGTAAACGTAGACGTAAATTCTCAGTATACAGACTCCAACACAATGGCCTTTAATAAAGCTAGCACTGAGTGGGAGAGCCAGAAGTTGATCAAAAACCCTGGAGGTGTGTTAATGCCTGAAGGCGGGTTTCAGTTCAGAGATGGGTAAATACCAGAGCATAATAAAAAGTACAGATCATAAAGGAGGGTGTTTTCCTATATCAAAACAAAGTGGGAAAATACTTGTGCAAAAATACAACTTTAATCAATTAACAGAGGAAAGATCCCCCTTCTAGAACAAATTGTAAACATACCAAAATAATTGCTCCATTTCACTATGTACTTTTGGGATCCTGCAAAAAAAACACTCCGTTCTGTTCTCATTCATGGGATTCTTTGACCTTCTCTCTTGGCAGCTCATTCAAGAGTCTGTGAAGGGCTATCTACACCTCCCTCCCCTCCCCTCACCTCCTTGAAATCTAGAGGCAAGGTCAACGACATAGGATGCAGGGATAGTATGTTCTTGAACCATCACTGGCTAGAAAACCCTCCCCTTATCTACAACTTTCCTCCTAGGTGACTTTTACATGTTATAACTGTTTTGTGTTTTTTCCATTTAGTATATCTGTCAGCCTATCCTCTCTGCAATGTAATGTGTTTCTCTTCCCCTCAAGTATTTACTTTTTTCCCATATTGTGGGAAATTGCTTGTCCTGGGTTGTTTGGTTCCATTCTCAAGAACCTGCTAATCTGCTGAATTCCTGTGTTGAAAAGAGAGAGAGAGAGAAAGAGTGTGAAACCGTGTCCCTGGGTAAAGAAGATCATGTCTGATCACATCAAACAACCTAAGTCTAACATGCTAAAAACATATTTTCATTCTGAAAAATCTACAAGCAAGCGATGACACGTTCTTATCATATATTATATATACAAAAGTATGTGGACACCCCTTTAAATGAGTGGCTTTGGCTATTTCAGCCACACCCATTGCTGTCTGTGTATAAAATCAAGCACATAGCCACGCAAACTCCATAGACAAACATTGGCAGTAGAATGGCCTTTCTGAAAAGCTCAGTGACTTTCAATGTGGCACCGTCATAGGATGCCACCTTTACAATAAGTCAGTTCGTCAAATGTATGCCTGCTAGAGCTAGCCCCGGTCAACTATAAGAGCTATTATTGTGGAAATGTATAGGAGCAGCAAAGTGGTAGGCCATACAATTCATAGTGCCAACTGTTAAGTTTGGTGGAGGAGGAATAATGGCCTGGGGCTGCTTTTCATGGTTCGGGCTAGGCCCCTTAGGTCTAGCGAAGGGAAATCTTAACGCTACAGCATAAAATGACATTCCAGACGATTCTGGGCTTCCAACTTTGCAGAAACAGTTTGGGAAAAACCCTTTCCTGTTTCAATATGACAATGCCCGTGTGCACAAAGTGAGGTCCATACAGAAATGGTTTGTTGAGATCAGCGTGGAATAACTTGACTGGCCTGCACAGAGCCCAGACCTCAACCCCATCGAACATCTTTGGGATGCATTGGAACGCCGACTGCGAGCCAGGCCTAATCGCCCAACTTCAGTGTCCGACCTCACTAGTGCTCGTGGCTGAATGGAAGCAAGTCCTCGCAGAAATGTTCTACCATCTAGTGGAAAGCCTTCCCAGAAGAGTGGAAGCTGTTATAGCAGCAAAAGGGGGACCAACTCCATATTAATGCCCATGATTTTGGAATGAGATGTTTGATGAGTAAGTGTCCACATGTAGAGTTTTTTGACATAATGTAATTTCACCAAAGTGTAAACATCAATTAAACAATATGATTTGGATCCATTCAAGATAGAAAAAACCACGACAAGCCAACCTGTCAACATTTGATTTATAAGAGTAGCTTGTAGATTTCCACACTAAGGCACCAACAGCAAGTACAGTACCAAACAAGTCAAAGAGTCAGTATCTCACTTTGCAGGTGCAGCCCCTAGCTGTTATTAGTAGTGCCTGTTTAAAAGAGTGAGCTATTAGCCATTGTGCTGAAGGCTAAACTTTAAACACTGATGCCATTAATGTGTGCTGATAACATGTGCTCGTGTGTACCTGCATTTGCATATTTCCAGACCAAAACAAACTTGCTTCAAAACAATGAGTTGCAAATACACTACCGGTCAAAAGTTTAAAGAGCACACACTCATTCCAGGGTTTTTCTTTATTTGTACTATTTTCTACATTGTAGATTAATAGTGAATATCAAAACTATGAAATAACACATATGAAATCAGGTAATAACCAAAAAAGTGTTAAATCTAAATATATTTTATATTTGTCAGGCTGTGCGCTACTGGTCAGAAGTCAGGTGCAGGTGAGCAGAGAGTTGTGATCAGGCGCACACTTTAATTGGCAGAAGTAACAGACACGGTACCAAGGGAAAAACCAGCCTGTCGCGTAACAAAACAATTCCACCCAAAGATATGGGGGAAACAGAGGGAATATATATGTAGTGTGATTAGGGAATGTAAACCAGGTGTGCGGGGAAACAAGACAAAAACAAATGGAACAATGACAAGTGGAGCAGCGATGCTAGAAGACCGGTGACGCCGACCGGACAAGGAGAGGAGCCAACTTCGGCGGAAGTCGTGACAATATTTGAGATTCTTCAAATAGCCACCATTTGCCTTGATGACAACTTTGCACACACTTGGCATTTCCACAACCAGCTTCATGAGGTAGTCACCTGGAATGCATTTCAATTAACAGGTGTGCCTTCTTAAAAGTTCATTTCTGGAATTTCTTTCCTTCTTAATGCATTTGAGCCAATCAGTTGTATTGTGACAAGGTAGGTATGGGGGTATACAGAAGACCAAGTCCATATTATGGCAACAGCTCAAATAAGCAAAGAGAAATGACAGTCCATCATTACTAACATGAAGGTCAGTCAATACGGAACATTTCAAGAACTTTGAAAGTTTCTTCAAGTGCAGTCGCTACAAACCATCAAGCGCTATGATGAAACTGGCTCTCATGAGGACCGCCACAGGAATGGAAGACCCAGAGTTACCTCTGCTGCAGAGGATAAGGTCATTATAGTTACCAGCCTTGGAAACTGCAGCCCAAATAAATGCTTCAAAGAGTTCAAGTAACAGACATGTTCAGAGTAGTAATCAACTGTTCAAAGGAGACTGTGAATCAGGCCCTCATGGTCAAATTGCTGTAAAGAAACCATTACTAAAGGACACCAATAAGAAGAAGAGACTTGCTTGGATCAAGAAACACGAGCAATGGACATTAGACCGGTGGACATTTGTCCTTTGGAGTCCAAATTAGAGATGTTTGGTTCCAACCACTGTGTCTTTGTGAGACACGGTGTGGGTGAACGGATGATCTCCGCCTGTGTATTTCCCACCGTAAAGCATTGAGGATGAGGTGTTATGGTGTGGCGGTGCTTTGCTGGTGACACTGTCGTGATTTATTTAGAATTCAAGGCACACTTAACGAGCATGGCTACCACAGCATTCTGCAGCAATACATCATCCCATCTGGTTTGCGCTTAGTGGGACTATCATTTGTTTTTCTAACAGGACAATGACCCAACACACCTCCAGGCTGTGTAAGGGCTATTTGACCAAGAAGGAGAGTGATGGAGTGCTGCATCAGATGACCTGGCCTCCACAATTCCCCAATCAAATTGCGATAGTTTAGGATGAGTTGGATCGCAGAGTGAAGGAAAAGCAGACAACAGGTGCTCAGCTTATGTGGGAACTCCTTCAAGACTGTTGGAAAAGCATTCCAAGAGCGTGCGGAGCTGTCAAAGGCAAAAGGTGACTATTTGAAGAATCTCAAATATATTTTGATTTGTTTAACACTTTTTTGGTTACTACATGATTCAATATCTGTTATTTCATAGTTTTGATGGCTTCACTACTTTCTACAATGTATAAAATAGTAAAAAAATAAAAACAGTTGAATGAGTGGGTGTTCTAAAACTTTGGACGGGCAGTGTATGCAGATTCTGCTCAAGGATGTTTGTTTGATAAACTCAACTCAATTCTGGAATCACATAGGATTAGTTACCCACAGAAAGGGTGTGTGGGTGTGGGATTGAATGGAATTGGTTTGAATGGGCACAGACTCACGTCATAAATAGAGCTTTAATTATCGATATGGGCATGAAATTGTGAAATACATCCGGGGTTTGATACCTTGTTCACATGAATAATACAACCTTGGTTGAGTAGCAGGATGACGATAGCAGACAGTGGTGTTCAGTTTCTCTGTTCCCTAGGTAAGTGGGGGGGTCAATGAAACTACTGTTTCCTGATTGACTGTCTGTGTGGTCTTTGGGGTTGTTGTTTTCCCTCAATCTACTTCCCTCCCATTGTCATGTTTTGTCATTGATTATCATGCCTTGTCCCTGTTCTTCTCCTTCTATTCGTTTCCCTCTGCTGGTCTTATTAGGTTCTTTCCCTCTTTCTATCCCTCTCTCTCCCCCTCCCTCTCTCACTCTCCCGCTCTCTCTTCTCTCTATCGTTCCGTTCCTGCTCCCAGCTGTTCCTATTCCCCTAATCAATCATTTAGTCTTCCCACACCTGTTCCCGATCCTTTTCCCTGATTAGAGTCCCTATTTCTCTCCTTGTTATTAGTTTCTGCCCTGTTGGTTCCTTGTCTAGAATTCACCGTGCTGTGTTTGTGTATCGCCCTGTCGTGTCGTGTTTTCCTCAGATGCTGCGTGGTGAGCAGGTGTCTGAGTCTGTTTGGTTCAAGTGCCTTCCCGAGGCAACCTGCTGTTCACCTGCTGTTCAAGATCGAGTCTCCAGTTTGTCCTCGTCATTTCGAGTGAAAGTTGTGTTTTTTGATTGTATTTACTTTACTGGATTAAAGACTCTGTTTTCGCCAAGTCGCTTTTGGGTCCTCTTTCACCTGCATGACAGAAGGAACCGACCAAGGAATGGACCCAGCGACTTCAGACGCTGTTACACTGCCGTCGAGATCACCATGCTCGGCAGACACGAGCAGGAATTGTCTGCTGCTCGCCATGCCGTGGAGAACCTGGCCGCTCAGGTTTCCGACCTCTCTGGACAGTTCCAGAGTCTTCGTCTCGTGCCACCTGTTACTTCCTGGCCTGCCGAGCCTCCAGAACCTAGGGTTAATAACCCACCTTGCTACTCCGGGCAGCCCACTGAGTGCCGCTCCTTTCTCACGCAGTGTGAGATTGTGTTCTCTCTCCAACCCAACACATACTCTAGAGAGAGAGCTCGGGTTGCTTACGTCATTTCACTCCTTACTGGCCGGGCTCGAGAATGGGGCACAGCTATCTGGGAGGCAAGGGCTGATTGCTCTAACAAGTACCAGAACTTTAAAGAGGAGATGATTCGGGTTTTTGACCGTTCAGTTTTTGGTAGGGAGGCTTCTAGGGCCCTGGCTTCCCTATGCCAAGGTGAACGGTCCATAACGGATTATTCTATTGAGTTTCGCACTCTTGCTGCCTCTAGTGAGTGGAACGAGCCTCCACGCAGTGGTTAAGGATGAGATTCTCTCCCGGGAGGTTCCTTCAGATGTGGACTCTTTGATTGCTCTCGCCATCCGCATAGAACGACGGGTAGATCTTCGTCACCGGGCTCGTGGAGGAGAGCTCGCATCAACGGTGTTTCCCTGCTCCGTGCAACCATCTCCCTCCTCTGGCTCAGAGACTGAGCCCATGCAGCTGGGAGGGATTCGCATCTCGACTAAGGAGAGGGAACGGAGGATCACCAACCGCCTGTGCCTCTATTGCGGAGTTGCTGGACATTTTGTTAATTCATGTCCAGTAAAAGCCAGAGCTCATCTGTAAGCGGAGGGCTACAGGTGGCGCAACTTCTCAAGTCTCTCCATCAAAATCCTGTACTACTTTGTCGGTCCATCTACGCTGGACCGGTTCGGGTGCTTGTAGTGCCTTGATAGACTCTGGGGCTGAGGGTTGTTTCATGGACGAAGAATGGGTTCGGAAACATGACATTCCTTTCAGAGAGTTAGAGAAGCCTTTGATGGTAGTCATCTTCCCAGTATCAGATTTGAGACACTACCTTTAACCCTCACAGTATCTGGTAACCACAGTGAGACTATTTCTTTTTTGATTTTCCGTTCACCGTTTACACCTGTTGTTTTGGGTCATCCCTGGCTAGTATGTCATAATCCTTCTATTAATTGGTCTAGTAATTCTATCCTATCCTGGAACGTTTCTTGTCATGTGAAGTGTTTAATGTCTGCCATCCCTCCCGTTTCTTCTGTCCCTACTTCTCCAGGAGGAACCTGGCGATTTGACAGGAGTGCCGGAGGAATATCATGATCTGCGCACGGTCTTCAGTCGGTCCCGAGCCAACTCCCTTCCTCCTCACCGGTCGTATGATTGTAGTATTGATCTCCTTCCGGGGACCACTCCTCCTCGGGGTAGACTATACTCTCTGTCGGCTCCCGAAAGGCTCTCGAGGATTATTTGTCTGTGTCTCTTGATAGTGCCTTCTTCCTCTCCGGCCGGGCGGGGTTCTTTTTTGTTAAGAAGAAGGACGGTACTCTGCGCCCCTGCGTGGATTCGAGGCTGAATGACATAACGGTTAAGAATCGTTATCCGCTTCCCCTTATGTCATCAGCCTTCGAGATTCTGCAGGGAGCCAGGTGCTTTACTAAGTTGGACAACGCTTACCATCTCGTGCGCATCAGAGAGGGGGACGAGTGGAAAACGGCGTTTAACACTCCGTTAGGGCATTTTGACCGGGTTCTGCCGTTTGGTCTCGCCAATGCGCCAGCTGTTTTTCAGGCATTAGTTAATGATGTTCTGAAGACATGCTGAACATCTTTGTTTTTGTCTATCTTGAGCATATCCTGATTTTTCTCCGTCACTCGAGATTCATGTTCAGCACGTTCGACGTGTTCTACAGCGCCTTTTAGAGAATTGTCTCTACGTAAAGGCTGAATGTCTCCTCCGTTAAATTTCCGCTGAAGGCATTCAGATGGATTCCGCTAAGGTCAAGCTGTCAGTGATTGGCCCGTTCCAAGGTCACGTGTCGAAGCGCTTTTAGGTTTCGCTAATTTCTATCGGCGTTTCATTCGTAATTTCGGTCAAGTTGCTGCCCCTCTCACAGCTCTTACGTCTGTTAAGACGTGTTTTAAGTGGTCCGGTTCCGCCCAGGGAGCTTTTGATCTTCTAAAAGAACGTTTTACGTCCGCTCCTATCCTCGTTACTCCTGACGTCACTAGACAATTCATTGTCGAGGTTGGCCTTCAGAGGTAGGCGTATTCTATCCCAGCGCTTCCAGTCTGACGATTAGGTTCATCCTTGCGCTTATTTTTCTCATCGCCTGTCGCCATCTGAGCGCAACTATGATGTGGGTAACCGTGAACTTCCGCTTAGCCCTAGGCGAATGGCGACAGTGGTTGGAGGGCGACCGTTCCTTTTGTCGTTTGGACAGACCATAAGAACCTTGAGTACATCCGTTCTGCCAAAACTTAATGCCCGTCAAGCTCGTTGGGCGTTGTTTTTCGCTCGTTTCGAGTTTGTGATTTCTACCGTCCGGGTAGCAAGAACACCAAGCCTGATGCCTTATCCCGTCTGTTTAGTTCTTCTGTGGCTTCTACTGATCCCGAATTCTTCCTTATGGGCGTGTTGTCGGGTTAACAGTCTGGGGAATTGAAAGACAGGTTAAGCAAGCACTCACGCACACTGCGTCGCCGCGCGCTTGTCCTAAACCTCCTTTTCGTTCCTGTTTCCACTCGTCTGGCTGTTCTTCAGTGGGCTCACTCTGCCAAGTTAGCTTCATCCCGGTGTTCGAGGCACTCTTGCGTCTATTCGCCAGCGCTTTTGGTGGCACTCAGGAGCGTGACACGCGCCGTTTCGTGGCTGCTTGTTCGGACTGCGCGCAGACTAAGTCGGGTAACTCTCCTCCTGCCCGGTCGTCTCAGACCGCTCCCCATTCCTTCTCGACCATGGTCTCACATCGCCCTAGACTTCATTAGGTCTGCCTTTGTCTGCGGGGAAGACTGTGATTCTTACGGTTGTCGATAGGTTCTCTAAGGCGGCACATTTCATTCCCCTCGCTAAACTTCCTTCCGCTAAGGAGACGGCACAAATCATTATCGAGAATGTATTCAGAATTCATGGCCTCCCGTTAGACGCCGTTTCAGACAGAGGCCCGCAATTCACGTCACAGTTTTGGAGGGAGTTCTGTCGTTTGATTGGTGCAGTCTCTCTTCCGGGTTTCATCCCCAGTCTAACGGTCAAGCAGAGAGGGCCAATCAGACGATTGGTCGCATACTACGCAGCCTTTTTTTCAGAAACCCTGTCTTGGGCAGAACAGCTCCCCTGGGCAGAATACGCTCACAATTCGCTGTCTGCTACCGGGTTATCTCCGTTTCAGAGTAGTCTGGGTTACCAGCCTCCTCTGTTCTCATCCCAGCTTGCCGAGTCCAGCGTTCCCTCCGCTCATTGTGAGCGCACCTGGAGGAGGGTGAGGTCTGCACTTTGCCGTTACAGGGCACAGACTGTGAGAGCCGCCAATAAACGCAGGATTAAGAGTCCAAGGTATTGTTGCGGCCAGAGAACTAACCTTCCTCTTACACAGCTTCTCGTAAGTTGACTCCGCGGTTCATAGGTCGTCAATCCTGTCGCTGTGCGACTGCTTCTTCCGCGACATCTTCGTCGCGTCCATCCTGTCTTCCATGTCTCCTGTGTCAAGCCCTTTCTTCGCACTCCCGTTCGTCTTCCCTCCCCCCTCCCGTCCTTGTCGAGAGCGCACCTATTTACAAGGTACATAAGATCATGGACATGCGTTCTCGGGACGGGGTCACCAATACTTAGTGGATTGGGAGGGTTACGGTCCTGAGGAAAGGAGTTGGGTTCCGTCTCGGGACGTGCTGGACCGTTCACTCATTGATGATTTCCTCCGTTGCCGCCAGGATTCCTCCTCGAGTGCGCCAGGAGGCGCTCGGTTGAGTGGGGGGTACTGTCATGTTTTGTCATTGATTATCATGCCTTGTCCCTGTTCTTCTCCTTCTATTCGTTTCCCTCTGCTGGTCTTATTAGGTTCTTTCCCTCTTTCTATCCCTCTCTCTCCCCCTCCCTCTCTCACTCTCCCGCTCTCTCTTCTCTCTATCGTTCCGTTCCTGCTCCCAGCTGTTCCTATTCCCCTAATCAATCATTTAGTCTTCCCACACCTGTTCCCGATCCTTTTCCCTGATTAGAGTCCCTATTTCTCTCCTTGTTATTCGTTTCTGCCCTGTCGGTTCCTTGTCTAGAATTCACCGTGCTGTGTTTGTGTATCGCCCTGTCGTGTCGTGTTTTCCTCAGATGCTGCGTGGTGAGCAGGTGTCTGAGTCTGTTTGGTTCAAGTGCCTTCCCGAGGCAACCTGCTGTTCACCTGCTGTTCAAGATCGAGTCTCCAGTTTGTCCTCGTCATTTCGAGTGAAAGTTGTGTTTTTTTGATTGTATTTACTTTACTGGATTAAAGACTCTGTTTTCGCCAAGTCGCTTTTGGGTCCTCTTTCACCTGCATGACACCCATGGGTGGGAGCGCTCCAGGAAGCAAAGTTATCAGTGTTACCGATGAGAAAACTACCTCCATGTAAACTAGGAGAGATGCTAATAAACAAACTGCTAAACACACACCTAGGGATTAGGGTTGGACAGTACTCAGGTGAAATTTTCACGTGATGCATTCACTATTTACCTATTTTCCAGTCACCTTCACCTGATACCACCTAAGCTTCTAGATGTACAAAACAAACCATGCTGCACTGCAAGCTGAAACCATTATAATCAATATTGAAAGCAGTTAAGATGTGAAGCTATGGTCACTTCTTAATCCATTTAATTTCTTAAATTGAAAACAATTTTTTTTTATGATGTCATAACATTCTATTTTATACAGTTGTTAATTTAGATTTATACCAACAGCTACACTATGTAGTAAAAAATAAAGGTTACCACTTTATTTGATGGTGTAACAATGGACAGTTTTTTATAAGAATTACATGGCAACATTGCAATTAAAACACAATAATAACCCATGAACCACCATTAAAATAAACACCATAGGCACCACTGGTACAAGTTAATAACCAATAGTTTAATCTTTTACAAAAAGTACCAGTTGATACAACACATTTCCTAGTAAATACCAGTGGAAACTACCATCAAATAAAGTGTTACCAACAATGTGCTGTTGAGGTTGACTACCTCCAACCATGTATTTATGATGTTTATAACATAGCTTATGATATAAAAAAAACTAGGAAACAACTAATTAAGCACGAGACAGGTACAGGCCTACTGCTCTCCATTGACCAAAACTACAAACACATGGTTAAGCACAAGCATTTCGTTTTAAGTTCCTCGGCATACACATCACAGACAAACTGAATTGGTCCACTCACACTGACAGCGTCGTGAAGAAGGCGCAGCAGCGCCTCTTCAACCTCAGGAGGCTGAAGAAATTTGGCTTGTCACCAAAAGCACTCACAAACTTCTACAGATGCACAATCGAGAGCATCCTGGCGGGCTGTATCACCGCCTGGTACGGCAACTGCTCCGCCCTCAACCGTAAGGCTCTCCAGAGGGTAGTGAGGACTGCACAACGCATCACCGGGGTCAAACTACCTGCCCTCCAGGACACCTACACCACCCGATGTTACAGGAAGGCCATAAAGACATCAAGGACATCAACCACCCGAACCACTGCCTGTTCACCCCGCTATCATCCAGAAGGCGAGGTCAGTACATTTACATTACATTTACATTTAAGTCATTTAGCAGACGCTCTTATCCAGAGCGACTTACAAATTGGTGCATTCACCTTATGACTTCCAGTGGAACAGCCACTTTACAATAGTGCATCTAAATATTTTAAGGGGGAAGGGGGGGTGAGAAGGATTACTTTATCCTATCCTAGGAGGTGGGGTTTCAGGTGTCTCCGGAGGGTGGTGATTGACTCCGCTGTCCTGGCGTCGTGAGGGAGTTTGTTCCACCATTGGGGAGCCAGAGCAGCGAACAGTTTTGACTGGGCTGAGCGGGAACTGTACTTCCTCAGTGGTAGGGAGGCGAGCAGGCCAGAGGTGGATGAACGCAGTGCCCTTATTTGGGTGTAGGGCCTGATCAGAGCCTGGAGGTACTGAGGTGCCGTTCCCCTCACAGCTCCGTAGGCAAGCACCATGGTCTTGTAGCGGATGCGAGCTTCAACTGGAAGCCAGTGGAGAGAGCGGAGGAGCGGGGTGACGTGAGAGAACTTGGGAAGGTTGAACACTAGACGGGCTGCAGCGTTCTGGATGAGTTGTAGGGGTTTAATGGCACAGGCAGGGAGCCCAGCCAACAACGAGTTGCAGTAATCCAGACGGGAGATGACAAGTGCCTGGATTAGGACCTGCGCCGCTTCCTGTGTGAGGCAGGGTCGTACTCTGCGGATGTTGTAGAGCATGAACCTACAGGAACGGGCCACCGCCTTGATGTTAGTTGAGAACGACAGGGTGTTGTCCAGGATCACGCCAAGGTTATTAGCGCTCTGGGAGGAGGACACAATGGAGTTGTCAACCGTGATGGCGAGATCATGGAACGGGCAGTCCTTCCCCGGGAGGAAGAGCAGCTCCGTCTTGCCGAAGTTCAGCTTGAGGTGGTGATCCGTCATCCACACTGATATGTCTGCCAGACATGCAGAGATGCGATTCGCCACCTGGTCATCAGAAGGGGGAAAGGAGAAGATTAATTGTGTGTCGTCTGCATAGCAATGATAGGAGAGACCATGTGAGGTTATGACAGAGCCAAGTGACTTGGTGTATAGCGAGAATAGGAGAGGGCCTAGAACAGAGCCCTGGGGGACACCAGTGGTGAGAGCGCGTGGTGAGGAGACAGATTCTCGCCACGCCACCTGGTAGGAGCGACCTGTCAGGTAGGACGCAATCCAAGCGTGGGCCGCGCCGGAGATGCCCAACTCGGAGAGGGTGGAGAGGAGGATCTGATGGTTCACAGTATCGAAGGCAGCCGATAGGTCTAGAAGGATGAGAGCAGAGGAGAGAGAGTTAGCTTTAGCGGTGCGGAGCGCCTCCGTGATACAGAGAAGAGCAGTCTCAGTTGAATGACTAGTCTTGAAACCTGACTGATTTGGATCAAGAAGGTCATTCTGAGAGAGATAGCGGGAGAGCTGACCAAGGACGGCACGTTCAAGAGTTTTGGAGAGAAAAGAAAGAAGGGATACTGGTCTGTAGTTGTTGACATCGGAGGGATCGAGTGTAGGTTTTTTCAGAAGGGGTGCAACTCTCGCTCTCTTGAAGACGGAAGGGACGTAGCCAGCGGTCAGGGATAAGTTGATGAGCGAGGTGAGGTAAGGGAGAAGGTCTCCGGAAATGGTCTGGAGAAGAGAGGAGGGGATAGGGTCGAGCGGGCAGGTTGTTGGGCGGCCGGCCGTCACAAGACGCGAGATTTCATCTGGAGAGAGAGGGAGAAAGAGCGAGTCAGAGCACAGGGTTGTGAGCAGAAGCGGTGTGTTTGACTTAGCAAACGAGGATCGGATGTCGCTTCTTTTCAAAATGGTTGACGAAGTCATCTGCAGAGAGGGAGGAGGGGGGAGGGGAGGAGGATTCAGGAAGGAGGAGAGGGTGGCAAAGAGCTTCCTAGGGTTAGAGGCAGATGCTTGGAATTTAGAGTGGTAGAAAGTGGCTTTAGCAGCAGAGACAGAGGAGGAAAATGTAGAGAGGAGGGAGTGAAAGGATGCCAGGTCCGCAGGGAGGCGAGTTTTCCTCCATTTCCGCTCGGCTGCCCGGAGCCCTGTTCTGTGAGCTCGCAATGAGTCGTCAAGCCACGGAGCGGGAGGGGAGGACCGAGCCGGCCTGGAAGATAGGGGACATAGAGAGTCAAAGGATGCAGAAAGGGAGGAGAGGAGGGTTGAGGAGGCAGAATCAGGAGATAGGTTGGAGAAGGTTTGAGCAGAGGGAAGAGATGATAGGATGGAAGAGGAGAGAGTAGCGGGGGAGAGAGAGCGAAGGTTGGGACGGCGCGATACCATCCGAGTAGGGGCAGTGTGGGAAGTGTTGGATGAGAGCGAGAGGGAAAAGGATACAAGGTAGTGGTCGGAGACTTGGAGGGAAGTTGCAATGAGGTTAGTGGAAAAACAGCATCTAGTAAAGATGAGGTCGAGCGTATTGCCTGCCTTGTGAGTAGGGGGGGAAGGTGAGAGGGTGAGGTCAAAAGAGGAGAGGAGTGGAAAGAAGGAGGCAGAGAGGAATGAGTCAAAGGTAGACGTGGGGAAGTTAAAGTCGCCCAGAACTGTGAGAGGTGAGCCGTCCTCAGGAAAGGAGCTTATCAAGGCATCAAGCTCATTGATGAACTCTCCGAGGGGACCTGGAGGGCGATAAATGATAAGGATGTTAAGCTTGAAAGGGCTGGTAACTGTGACAGCATGAAATTCAAAGGAGGCGATAGACAGATGGGTAAGGGGAGAAAGAGAGAATGACCACTTGGGAGAGATAAGGATCCCGATGCCACCACCCCGCTGACCAGAAGCTCTCGGGGTGTGCGAGAACACGTGGGCGGACGAAGAGAGAGCAGTAGGAGTAGCAGTGTTATCTGTGGTGATCCATGTTTCTGTCAGTGCCAAGAAGTCGAGGGACTGGACTGGACTGGACAGTACAGGTGCATCAAAGCTGGGAGCGAGAGACTGAAAAACAGCTTCTATCTCAAGGCCATCAGACTGTTAAACCGCCACCACTAACATTGAGTGGCTGCTGCCAACACACTGTCATTGACACTGACCCAACTCCAGCCACTTTAATAATGGGAATTGATGGGAAATTATGTAAATATATCACTAGCCACTTTAAACAATGCTACCTTATATAATGTTACTTACCCTACATTATTCATCTCATATGCATATGTATATACTGTACTCTACATCATCGACTGCATCCTTATGTAATACATGTATCACTAGCCACTTTAACTATGCCACTTTGTTTACTTTGTCTACACACTCATCTCATATGTATATACTGTACTCGATACCATCTACTGTATGCTGCTCTGTACCATCACTCATTCATATATCCTTATGTACATATTCCTTATCCCCTTACACTGTGTATAAGACAGTAGTTTTGGAATTGTTAGTTAGATTACTTGTTGGTTATCACTGCATTGTCGGAACTAGAAGCACAAGCATTTCGCTACACTCGCATTAACATCTGCTAACCATGTGTATGTGACAAATACAATTGGATTTGATTTGATTTGTAACAGGTGTGAAACGGCTAGCTAGTTAGCGGTGGTGCGCACTAAATGGCGTTTCAATCGGTGTCGTCACTTGCTCTGAGACCTTGAAGTAGTAGTTCCCCTTGCTCTGCAAGGGCCGTGGCTTTTGTGGAGCGATGGGTAACCATGCTTCTTGGGTGACTGTTGTTGATGTGTGCAGAGGGTCCCTGGTTCGCGCCCGGGTATGGGCGAGGGGACGGTTTAAAGTTATACTGTTACACTACATGTTAAAGAAATAACCTGTGGTGGTGAATCACCAGCATTCACCTCATCAAAATGTCCTCCGGTAACCTTGACTGTAGTTTATGATCGAGAATCAGCACTCATTGGCTGAAAAAAAAAACACAAGATCTGTCAAAGGTTAACATGGTCATAAAACATGTAGCCCTATGCGCCAAACTGAAACACCTTTTATCAGCATTCAAACCTCATTGTCACGATATGTAACCAACTAGTACTATGGCACACAAATACACGGTGGAGGTTTGGCTTTGAACAATAACCAATGCATTGGTGAATGTATGGTACCATCCTTATTATACGGTCATCTAAAACCATTAGCAAAACTACTTGTCAATAGTGACATGTGTATTCCAAAACATTGGGTGATGACTAGGGCTGTTACATTGACCCTATTACCTCCACACATACCAGTCATGACCAGTCAAATTCCACATGACTGTTTAGTCATGGTTACTAGGCTTCTCCAATCCCTGATGCTGCCGATGGTCATTAGTAGCCTACCAAACTTGCTAACTGTTTGGTATTCAGCTCTCCATTGTGCCTCCAATCACTCTGACATCAATGCAAATGTTTTTGAAAATCAAATAAAACACTTCAAGAGAACCCATGAGCTCATGTTGCACAACATTTCTATAGGCCTTGCAATTGCACGAGAAAAAGTGTTTTGAAGCCCTCTATTAAAAAGAGGATCCCATCAGTGCTCTATATACTATATTTATTTATCCATTTTCCTACTATTAAGCACATTGCTTCGCTGTACAACAGGAGTATAGCCTACCTGGCTGGCATGAAAATGAACAGGGAAAGCCATTCACTATTTAAGTATAGATGACATGTATTTTTTCCCCATGCCCTGTTCTGAGACAGGTGCATGATATTGGTCCATTCTAAATCAAAACTAATTTGACACATTTATTTAGTATATGTAAAGACAGCTTGTGAATGATGCCCAGCGTGTGCAGTAAGACAAGAAACAAGCCGTGCCTTTTTTAGTTGCGCATTTTTTCAAATCATAGTCGCACACCTCATGTAGTCTAGCCCGTAGGCCTGCAGTATGTTTATCACAAGCAAAGTGACCAAATAACTTCTTAAAATTAAGCACATTATCCATTTTGCAACCGGTGTAGAGCCTAACTGGAATAGTTAGGCGGCGCGTGAGTTTCAAGTTTGGGGAAGATAATTTTCGCCATAAAAATGCACCTTTATAATAATATAATAAAGGCATTTGCTGTCACTTTTGAGAACAGTGTTTTCTCACTAATTGATTGGATTTTGTAACATTCATGCTTATAGCGTACGGCTACGCTTATAATGTGAAGAAATAGCCTAATAGTTTTACATGTTAGCTAAACGTTCTGATCGGTTTCATCAACCTCGTAGCTTTTAGAAGCTTTTTTTGATGAGTGGTTGTATTAATTGGGGTCTATTGCATCCGACAACTGTCCCAGAGATTGTTTAAAATATTTATTTATTGCACAGAAGGACAAGTTGACCAATATAATAGGTAAACTTTTGTACTATGGGGATAGTAGATTAACAAACTATTGCTTGTAACGAGTGCGCTGAGTGTCGGGAAGCAAGTACATTTACATTACATTTAAGTCATTTAGCAGACGCTCTTATCCAGAGCGACTTACAAATTGGTGCATTCACCTTATGACATCCAGTGGGACAGTCACTTAACAATAGTGCAATAGTACAGGGAATGAGTGTTTTAATAAATAAACAAAACAACAAACAACTCACCGAAATGAAACATAGTCAATAACACCTGAGGAAAGAATGACAGATATAGGGGAGATAATCAAGGAGGTGAAGGAGTCCAGGTGAGTGTCATGAGGCGCTGGTGTGCTTGATGATGGTGACAGGTGTGCGGGATCATCAGCAGCCTGATGACCTCGAAGTCGTAGAGGGAGTATACGTGACACTACCCCCTCCCCTGACGCGCGGCTCCGGCCGCAGGACGCCGATAAGGGAGACAAACCCGGGGATCAGGAGCAGATTGGTCACCGCTGCTGAAACCTGTCACGCCGGCTGAGGCGCGGGAACCTGTCGAGCCGGCTGGGGCGCGGGAACCTGACAGACCAGCTGAGGCATGATATCCTGACAAGCCCGTGGAAGCAGGGGGTCTTGCGATCTGGCAGAGGCATGGAAGCCCGATGAGCTGGCTGAGGCAAGGGAGCCTGGCGATCCGGCTGAGGCATGAAAGCCCGATGAGCCGGCTGAGGCAGGGGAGCCTGTGGCGGCTCAAGGACCCAACGTAATTTACACTGACACCCCTTAGGTGAGGTGTTATTCTGTAATGAGTGTGCTGAGAGTCGGGAAGCAAGTACAGGGAGTGAGTGTTTCAATAAATAAACAAAACAATAAACACGAAACACAAACAATGTACAGATATGAAACCGAGTCAATAACACCTGAGGAAAGAAGCAAGGGGAGTGACAGATATAGGGGAGATAATCAAGGAGGTGAAGGAGTCCAGGTGAGTGTCATGAGGCGCTGGTGCACTTGATGATGGTGAAAGGTAGGTGTGCGGGATAACCAGCAGCCTGATGACCTAGAGGCCGGAGAGGGAGTATACGTGACAGTGCTTTTGCTGTCCGTTAGGGCATAATAATTTTGTTGGCTGACGTAAAATAGGCTAAATGTGGACAGTTCTTCCAGCATCGTCAATGTGCACCTCGAAATTCGATATTCGAGAAGCGCAGTTGCGTCCCCAATGTGTCAGTCTTCACTTGTAGCCTACTTCTTAGCTGAAAGGCCTGTGAAAAGGACCTGATCATGTGACAGGCATTGGCGAATAAGAATTGAGATATCTGAGAGAGCGATGTGAGTGAGAGGTGCTTCGGAGCATGGCAGGCAGGGGAAGGGAATTATTAATGATTATATTCAGCCCAAGAGCACCACGGCCACTTTGGCAGCAAAAGGCATGGATTTTTTAGGGGGCATTATGGCCACACAATTGGGATGCCGCCAGGAAATTCAAGACCTGGTGAGATTATTATCAAGTACTAAAATAAATCATGGACTTATTGTGACAGTGTGGAGGCTATATTAAATGGACTTAGACTTTTTAAATGCAGATGTTTCAAACGGTCTGCATCAGTGGCTTGTAGGCTGGGTGGAAGCCAAGAGATGCTAAACGTGTTTATGTTAATTAACGGTCAATTACCGTGAGCCCGTTAATTGCTTGGCAATCCCCAGCTGACAAAAATGTCATGATTGCCACAGCCCTAGTGGGAGTGTTTCATGGTTAAACTACTGTTCAGCCAACAAACATAAGTATTAGCCTTTTAGGAGATTAGGATTTTATGTTTTTCATCATGTGAAAAACCTGTAGCTGATGTCAGATGAACAACAACATAAAAAGCAGCAGGCCAAAGTATAGGGATCATTTGTTAAACGGCACTCTTGGAAATCGCTTTTGACAACATCACTGTCTCAGTCAAGGAAACAGGCTTGAGCTGGTCTGGCTTTTTCTGTCACTTAACAGCAAAGCACTTATTTTGACTGTGTTGTAATCCCCCAGTCATCTACAGGGGGAGGATAAAAGGCTTAAGTGCTGACCCAAATTCATATGTAGGCCTATAGAGACAAAACACACGCTAACAATAAGAAAGATACCCTCTAATTATTGTCTTTATAAGGGTAAGACACAGATAAACCACATAACAATTGAATACATGTTAAACTTGCTGAATATAGACTACAGCGTTGAAATAAATCACGAATAAGGCTGGCATTTAGATTCCCAACAGATCATAGATGATTTGAGATTAAACCAAGACCATTGATGTTTGATTTGTAGTCACAATTAGGCTATTGCCATTTCTGTCTTTACTTGTATAAATCCCTCACAATGTTACACATTGAAAACATTTACATTACATTTTTAAGTCATTTAGCAGACGCTCTTATCCAGAGCGACTTACATGCCATAATAGTGTATGCTCAGCAGCTCTAATGATTCCAAATAAAAAATAGTAATAATTATACTAGTTATTGTGAGGTCACTTCTATTTTTGGGGGACATTGCCATGGCTCATCATCAACCTTGATCCCTGTGCTAGATAATAGATGTCCCAACACTTAGTCATTCAGACTGAGTCACATCCTGTGACATCCTGCTGAATGGAACATGTGGTACATGATGTCCCATTAAAAATGGTGGGAAAAGTACAGATCATTTAGAGTAAAGATCATTAATATAAAATGCCTAAAGTAAAAGTCACCCAGTAAAATAACCCGTTGACCCCCACCCACTTAATGGACTCACCATATAAAACAACATCACACCTGAGAGCGTCAAGGGCAACCAAGTCTTGGCCTGTTGCAGCTTGACCTCAAGAGGCTAAAAGCCATGGAACAGGTCTACAGGTCGATTTAAATGTTTGCCACAGAATCTCTACGCAAACATGACACCAAGGCACCATTCCAAAGGCACAAATGGTTACAGTGCAATGGGTTCCTATGAGTTTCTGTAAAGTCAAACAGTGTCTAGTTTAAAAACTGCATTTTCACCTAGTTTCATGGTAATTAACAAGTACACATAGTGACTCTGTCTGTGTACAAACACACATTACACTGTGGCAATTGAAAGAATGCAATTGTGACTCTTAAAATAGTTACACAGTAAATGGAATGACCACATATGCATGAAATGTGAAACTAATTATTAAAAGGTCAAAGTAAACCATAGAGGAGCCTACAACCACTGCAGGGGGTGGAAATGTCCTCAAAGATGGGTGTTGCCTGGTCTCCAAGTTAGAATCCACAAGGAATGCAGTGTTCTGGCTGGATTGGTATTTTTAGTAACATAACATCACCCACTGCTTCCTTCCGGGCTGTTATGAGTTGGGATTCTTGGGAACATGTTACACCCCTACTGTAGGGAATATTTGTCTCTGGACTGCACTGTTGTCTTCTCACAGAGGGTGGGGAAACAGGCCCTATCTGGAATGGCCCAATGTGCCCTCACATCTGAGGTTACTGCCCTCCCTGAGACTACATGTACTGAGAAGGGACAGTTAAAATGTATCTCTTGCACCAATAAGTTTGACAAAGTAAACTTATACTGAACAAAATATAAATGCAACATGTAAAGTGTTGGTCCCATGAGCTGAAAGAAAAGATCCCAGAATTGTTCCATACACACACAAAGCTTATTTCTCTAAAATTATGTGCCCAAATTTGTTTACATCCCTGTTAGTGAGCATTTCTCATTTGCCAAGATAATGCATCCACCTGACAGGTGTGGCATATTAGATGATTAAACAGCATGACCCTTACACAAGTGCACCTTGCGTTGGGGATAATAAAAGGCCACTCTAACATGTGCAGTTTTGTCACATAACCCAATGCCACAAGTGTTTTGGGGGAGCGTACAATAGGCATGCGGACTGCAGGAATGTTCACCAGAGCCATTGCCAGATAATTGAGTGTTCATTTGACTACCATAACCCCCCCCCCCCATGTTGTTTTACAGAATTTGGCAGTACGTCCAACCGGCCTCACAAGCGCAGACCACGTGTAAACACGCCAGCCCAGGACCTCGACATCTCGGTTCTACACCTGCCGGATCATCTGAGAAGCCACCGGGACAGCTGATGAAACTGTGGGTTTGCACAACCAAAGAATTTCTGCACAAACTGTCAGAAACCGTCTCAGGGAAGCTAATATGAGTGCTTGTCGTCCTCACCAAGGTCTTGACCTGACTGCATAACCGACCGTCATGACCGTCATAACCGACTTCAGTGGACATGCTCTTCATGGATTAATCCCCATTTCAACTGTACAGGGCAGATTTTAGACAGCGTGTAAGTAAGTCATTGTGTGCGCGAGTGGTTTGATGATGTCAATGTTGTGAACAGAGGTCCCCATGGTTGTGGTGTTATGGTTTGGACAGGCAAATGCTACGTACAACAAACACAGTTGCATTTTATCAATGGCAACTTATGCACAGGCATACCGTAACAAGATCCTGAGGCTCATTGTCATGCCATTCGTCTGCCGCCATGACCTTATGTTTCAGCATTATAATGCACGGCCCCATGTCACAAGGATCTGTACACAATTCCTGGAAGCTGAAAATGTCCCAGTTCTTCATTGGCCTGCATACTCGCCAGACATGTCACCCATTGAGCATGTTCATGATGCTCTGGATAGACGTGTACAACAGCGTGTTCCAGTTCCCGCCAATATCCAGAAGTTTCACAGAGCCATTGAAGAGGAGTGGATCAACATTCCACTGGCCACAATCAACAGCCTGATCAACTCTATGCAAAGGAGATGTCAGGCTGCATGAAGCTAATGGTGGTCACACGAGATACTGACTGGTTTTCTGAGCCACACCGCTACCTTTTCTTTTAAAGGTATCTGTGACCAACAGATAGTCTGCATTCCCGGTCATGTGAAATCCATTAGTGCTTAATGCATTTATTTCAATTGGCTGATTTCCTTATATGAATAGTAAATCTTTGAAATTGTTGCATTTATATTTTTGTTCAGTGTAAAATTAACTTGGCCTTAATGTTGGTAAATGTGGAAGAACAAGTTATTCTGTTGAAGGCAAGGTAGTCCAAAAGTGGAACAAGTTATTCCTACAAAAGCAAGACAGTCCAATGCAAGATTAACAGCTCAACTGACAGACAATGAATGTGCTTTACATTTGATGACATGACATAGCGTACCATGTGGATGAGATGTGATCTCAGCCCAACGGCCATGCAACTCTGGGTGTGTGGGACTGGGTTCAGAGTTCACACTGAGGTGGCCTGTATTACAGCACTACTGGAACTGGGAAAACTCCCTCTAGAATTTCCTAAGGCTATGCTCTGGCCCTGCACGACATTTCAGGTCATATTAATCCAAAGTATGAGTGCACCATTTGATTCAGAAGTACATGGACTGCGTAGAAGAGTAGTCTCTCCATTCTCTCTGCTGTCACAGATAGACTTCTGTGTCAGCTGACTTCTGGGAAACTGTTGCTTTTTTAAGTATCAGGGGCGGGACTTAGTTGGCTGTTGCTAAGGGGAAGTGGAGAAACTTTCAGCTAATCTTCAACTTTGCTTTATTGAACACTGCAGTTAAAGCCAGCCCTCTTGTAGAAGTTACATAAACTTGCAAACAGCCTAAATCCCAATCTTGTTGAGAAAAAGCTTTTTTGTGTGAGAGAAACTTTAGTGAATTAAAGATAGTGAACTGATTTAAAACAAAACAAATGTAGCTTTTAGCCTGTTGTGGTTATAGTCAGACATTTTCTTTTCTCATAACATCAAAACTCCATGGTTTCATCATACTCAATGACCAAAACATTCCTTTATGTTAAAGGTAGGCCCGAATGGAGAGGGTAAATCTTCCACATTCCAGAAAGAGATAATGAAGGCTACAAACTAATTAAAAGCATGTAAACTACAAAGTCTTTGATGGCATAGAAACAAACCTGTTTACAACATGCTCTAAACCTGTATAACACTACAGGTGACAAACCTCTGCTGTGCAGTGTTGACTTTATGCACAGGCAGGAAATGGCAAGAGAGAATAAAGGTATAATCTGGGACACCTTATCTAGTGCACTACCTATTTTTCTTTCCTCCGGTAAAGTCTGCTTTAACATACTGTAGGTAAACATGCCTTCAAAAGTCACATTTCTAGAATGCTTACCTTGCAACCACTGGGTGAAGAGAACACCACCACAGGTATGCTAGTAATCCACTCCTGAGCTACAGGTATTTGATTCTGTGTTGGTGGTTGGCTAGTTTCACAGGAGTGACTAGGCAGAGATGAGGCATGATTAAGAACATTTATTATTACACAAAGATACCAAATGTACATGTATGTTAACAGGGTTTTCCAGTCTGGTCCTTGTGAGTGCATATGAATAGATGCAAATAAGGTTTTATTTTAAAAAAATGCAACAGTGTTTGGGGGATGGGGGTGGGGGGGGGGGTGGACTGTATTAGTCTGCGAAGTCCTCCTGACTTCAGAATCTGGAAAGTCTCTCACTCACACCCACATGGCAATCACCTAATGGCCCCCCTGAGCGCCACCCCCTTCCAATAGAACTGTTGGACTTTCTCATCCAAAACAACTTCAGGATTTTTGTCTCCCCTAGCTGTCTAACACTTGAGTCGCATCAGGAAGTCTAGGACTGCGTAGGGTGGATCGCCTGGACACTGAAGTATGTGTGACATGAAGCCAATCTGGTACAATTTACACTGAAACTTCCTTGCCCAACCTTAACAATGAGCCTGGTCACAATGAGTAGGACTTTCATGAGAACTCAGGCCTGGCTCCAGGAGCGGAGAAACTTGTACCCCCCTCAATTTTTGTTTTATGTTCCTATATAAAAATAGCTAAAAAGCCTCCCGGGTGGCACAGTGGTCTACGGCACTGCATCACTAGGGCACTGGTTTCCATAAAAAGCGGGAAAAACATCTCATCTTTTGTAGACATCACATTTCCGGTCACAACTTGGACTTGTTTACGTGCTGCTGTGCGTTTTGTTGCCAACCTTACTTTGCTACCTGACAACTTTACGGTTTTTACTTATTACCGTTAATATTTGTAGTTTTTCCCTCACTCAACTTATTTTTCATTCAACTTTCACTCTGGACGTTTTATCTGGACATGGTCCATCAGGACTTCCAACAGCCGAAGCTAAGTAGTAACATTAACATGATGCCTTCTAATTGCAGTCGCTACACTCATAATATACAGGAGAACGATCGACTTGCAGCGAGCATAGCTGTGCTGCAAGCCCAGCTTCAGACGCAATTGTTAGGCAAGGGTCATTTCAGTGTAGGAAAGGATGAAACGGCGTCTGTGCCACCAGTAAGTACAGATAGTAGTTTAAATCCCCTCGCACGGTCCCCGCAGACGGACAACTTTCTCATGGCTTCTGGAGGGAAATGCTGTAGGAATGCTCAACCAGTGTCACTCATTCAGCCGACAAACTTTCAACTGGTTCTCCCCATTAAGCAGCGAGTCGGAGTCAGAGGCCGAGACTTCACTGGTCTCTACTTCTCCCGTTATGGGGTCTGAGACGCCGAAGCTTCCCACCATTAGCTCTGACAAATTGAAAACCCTAGTCATTGGCGACTCCATTATCTGTAGTATTAGACTTCAAATGAATCATCCAGCGACCATACACTGTTTACCAGGGGGCAGGGCTACCGACGTTAAGGCCAATCTGAAGATGGTGCTGGCTAAAGCTAAAACTGGCGAGTATAGAGAGTATAGAAATAGTGTTATCCACGTCAGCACCAACGATGTTAGGATGAAACAGTCAGAGGTCACCAAGCGCAACATAGCTTCAGTGTGTAAATCAGCTAAAAAGATGTGTTGGCATCGAGTAATTGTCTCTGGCCCCCTCCCAGTTAGGGGGAGTGATGAGCTCTACAGCAGAGTCTCAACTCAATCGCTGGTTGAAAATGGTTTTCTGCCCCTCCCAAAAGATAGAATTTGTAGATAATTGGCCCTCTCTCTGGGACTCACTCACAAACAGGACCAAGCCTGGCCTGTTGAGGAGTGACTGACTCCATCCTAGCTGGAGGGGTGCTCTCATCTTATCTACGAACATAGACAGGGCTCTAACTCCCCTAGCTTCACAATAAAATAGGGTGCAGGCCAG
This sequence comes from Oncorhynchus gorbuscha, assembly GCF_021184085.1. Taxonomy (NCBI): domain Eukaryota; kingdom Metazoa; phylum Chordata; class Actinopteri; order Salmoniformes; family Salmonidae; genus Oncorhynchus; species Oncorhynchus gorbuscha. Next base: position 19,712,714 of record NC_060191.1, read on the forward strand.
GCAGCAGGCTGTTAGCCAGCCTGCCAGCTTAGTGGAGTCTGCCACTAGCACAGTCAGTGTAGTCAGCTCAGCTATCCCCATTGAGACCGTGTCTGTGCATCGACCTAGGTTGGTTAAAACTAAACATGGTGGTGTTCGCCTTAACAATCTCACTAGAATAAAGACCTCCCCCATTCCTGCTATTATTGAAAGATATTGTGATACATCTCAAAATAGGGCTACTTAATGTTAGATCCCTCACTTTAAAGGCAGTTATAGTCAATGAACTGATCATAATCTTGATGTGATTGGCCTGACTGAAACATGGCTTAAGCCTGATGAATTTACTGTGTTAAATGAGGCCTCACCTCCTGGTTACACTAGTGACCATATCCCGCAAAGGCGGAGGTGTTGCTAACATTTAGGATAGCAAATTTCAATTTACAAAAAAAAAAGACATTTTCATCTTTTGAGCTTCTAGTCATGAAATCTATGCAGCCAACTCAATCACTTTTCATAGCTACTGTTTACAGGCCTCCTGGGCCATATACAGCGTACCTCACTGAGTTCCTTGAATTCCTATCGGACCTCGTAGTCATAGCAGATAATATTCTAATTTTTGGTGACTTTAATATTCACATGGAAAAGTCCACAGAGCCACTCGGAGCCATCCTCGACTCAGTGGGTTTTGTCCAACATGTCTCTGGACATAATCACTGCCACAGTCATACTCTGGACCTAGTTTTGTTCCATGGAATAAATGTTGTGGATCTTAATGTTTTTCCTCATAATCCTAGACTATCGGACCACCATTTGATTACGTTTGCAATTGCAATAAATAATCTGCTCAGACCAACCAAGGAGCATCAAAAGTTGTGCTATAAATTCTCAGATAACCCAAAGATTCCTTGATGCCCTTCCAGACTCCCTCTGCCTACCCAAGGACGTCAGAGGACAAAAATCAGTTAACCACCTAACTGAGGAACTCAATTTAACCTTGCACAATAGCCTAGATGCAGTTACACCCCTAAAAACATTTGTCATAAGAAACTAGCTCCCTGGTATACAGAAAATACCAGAGCTCTGAAGCAAGCTTCCAGAAAATTGGAACGGAAATAGCGCCACACCAAACTGGAAGTCTTCTGACTAACTTGGAATGGCAGTACCATGCAGTATCGAAGAGCCCTCACTGCTGCTCGATCATCTTATTTTTCCAACTTAATTGAGGAAAATAAGAACAATCTGAAATTTATTTTTGATATTGTCGCAAAGCTAACTAAAAAGCAGCATTCCCCAAGAGAGGATGGCTTTCACTTCAGCAGTAATAAATTCATGAACTTCTTTGAGGAAAAGATTATGATTATTAGAAAGCAAATTACGGACTCCTCTTTAAATCTGCCTATTCCTCCAAAGCTCAGTTGTCCTGAATCTGCACAACTCTGCCAGGACCTAGGATCAAGAGAGACACTCAAGTGTTTTAGTACAATATCTCTTGACACAATGATGAAAATAATCATGGCCTCTAAAGCTTCAAGCTGCATACTGGACTCTATTCCAACTCAACTACTGAAAGAGCTGCTTCCTGTGCTTGGCCCTCCTATGTTGAACATAATAAACAGCTCTCTTGCAACCGGATGTGTATCAAACTCACTAAAAGTGGCAGTAATAAAGCCTCTCTTGAAAAAGCAAAAACTTGAACCAGAAATTATAAAAAACTATCTGCCTATATCGAATCTTCCATTCCTCAACTTTTTTTGAAAAAGCTGTTGCACAGCAACTCACTGCCTTCCTGAAGACAAACAATGTATACAAAATGCTTCAGTCTGGTTTTAGACCCCATCATAGCACTGAGACTGCACTTGCGAGGGGTGGTAAATGAACTTTTAATGGCGTCAGACCGAGGCTCTGCATCTGTACTCGTGCTCCTAGACCTTAGTGCTGCTTTTGATACCATCGATCACATTCTTTTGGAGAGATTGGAAACCCTATATGGTCTACACGGACAATTTCTGGCCTGGTTTAGATCTTATCTGTCGGAAAGATATCAGTTTGTCTCTGTGGATGGTTTGTCCTCTGACAAATCAACTGTAAATTTCAGTGTTCCTCAAGGTTCCATTTTAGGACCACTATATATTTTACCTCTTGGGGATGTCATTCGGAAACCATGTTAACATTCACTACTATGCTGAAGACACACAGCTGTACATTTCAATGAAACATGGCGAAGCCCCAAAATTGCCCTTGCTAGAAGCCTGTGTTTCAGAATTAAGTAAGTGGATGGCTGCAAACTTTCTACTTTTAAACTCAGACAGAGATGCTTGTTCTAGGTCCCAAGAAACAGAGATCTTCTGTTGAATCTGACAATTAATCTTGATGGTTGTACAGTCGTCTCAAATAAACTGAAGGACCTCGGTGTTACTCTGGACCCTGATGTCCCTTTTGACGAACATATAAAGACTGTTTCAAGGACAGTTTATTTCCATCTACGTAACATTGCAAAAATCAAACTTTCTGTCGAAAAATGATGCAGAAAAATGAATCCATGCTTTTGTTACTTCTAGGTTAGACTACAGCAATGCTCTACTTTCCGGCTACCCGGATAAAGTACTAAATAAACTTCAGTTAGTGCTAAATACAGCTGCTAGAATACTGACTAGAACCAACAAATGTGATCATTTTACTCCAGTGCTAGCCTCCCTACACTGGCTTTCTGTTAAAGCAAGGGCTGATTTATGCACCAATTTGTAAGTCGCTCTGGATAAGAGCGTCTGCTAAATGACTTAAATGAAATGATTTCAAGGTTTTACTGCTAACCTACAAAGCATTACATGGACTTGCTCCTAACGATCTTTCCGATTTGATCCTGCCTACATACCTACACTACGGTCACAAGACGCAGGCCTGCTAATTGTCCCTAGAATTTCTAAGCAAACAACAGGAGGCAGGGCCTTCTCCTATAGAGCTCCATTTTTATGGAATGGTCTGCCTTCACATGTGAGAGATGCAGACTCCGTCTCAACCTTTAAGTCTTTACTGAATACTCATCTCTTCAGCAGGTCCTATAGACTGTCTGGCCCAGGAGTGTGAAGTTGAACGGAAAGGCTCTGGAGCAACAAACCGCCCTTGCTGTCTCCACCTGGCTGGATCCCCTCTCTCCACTGGAATTCTCTGCCTCTAACCCTATTACAGGGGCTGAGTCACTGGCTTACTGGTGCTTTTCCATGCCGTCCCTAGGAGGGGTGCGTCACTTCACTCAATGTTGAGTCACTGACGTGGTCTTCCTGTCTGGGTTGGCACCCCCCTCGAGTTGTGCCGTGGCGGAAATCTTTGTGGGCTATACTCGGCCTCGTCTCAGGATGGTAAGTTGGTGGGTTGAAGATATCCCTCTAGTGGTGTAGACTATCTAGAACATCAAATGGTTCTTCTGCTTTCCCCATAGGAGAACTCTTTGAAAAACCCTTTTGGGTTCCATGTAAAACCCTTTCCACAGAGAGTTCTACATGAACACCAAAAGGGTTCGACCTTAAACCAAAACGGTTTCTCCTAAGGGGACAGCCAAAGAACCGTATTGGAATCATTTTTTCTAAGAGTGTAAAATCCTACCCAAGCCACAGGTATTCTGTCCGAAAACATTAATTGAATAGCAACTGGTTCATAGAAAGAGAGTGGTTGGAATACTTGGTTAATGCAGAATTTAATATAATTCCAATGTAAGAATCCAAATAACACCGCTGGGTATAGCTACATTTCAGGTTGTTGTACTGATGAGCGGCATGATTTTCAGTCCAATGCTTAACCACTAGGCTACCTGCCGTGCCATGCGATTATCGATCTGATTTGTTTACTAGGCCTACTTGGTACGGTTGTTTTGTTCTGATCGCATTCATTCGTTTGCATTCCCAGTTGTGTCGGTATTCTAAGCCAAACTGCTATTAGTATTTTTGTTTGCATGCATGAATAACTAGGCTACTACTTTCAGCATGTGTACTGCTGCATTCACATAGGCTGTTGCAATAGGTGAATTACCATATCAATCTTGTAGCCTATATTCATTACCAAAATGGCCTTGCTTTAGTCTATAGGACGCTGCTTTAGTCTATAGGACGAGGCGGAGATAGGTTGGCGGGAAAACTGTAGCCTGTCATTTCAAAAGCACTCAATGGTCTGAGTCTCGGCATTTGAACTTTATATTTGTGGCATAGTGTGATATAAGTAGAATATAATTCCAAATGCATGAAACCCCCACAATTATGCCCCTCAGCGATTCCAACTGCCCTAAGACTTCCACGCACGTCAGCAGAACTTGGCTAGTTGGACTGAACGAATGTGCTCGCATACACCCTTAAACCTTTGCTAGAAAAACGAGAAACATGGCAACACTGTTTGCCCATCTTGAGATGCCCATAGCATGCATGCATATATATATATCCCCAAAATATGGGGGATTGGAAATTATGCAGACAATTACATTGTTGCTTCCATCAATCTATCCGCAATATTAAAGCTGATCAAAGTCGTCTATAAGACTTTTAAATCTGATACACACACACACACTTTCTCAAAATAGTCAGAATTGATCTAAGATGACTCAATACATTTTATTAACTTAGGTGTTTCTGCAAAGTTAATCTTTTAGTCGTGTTGGTGCAGTATGTCTGAAGTCATTTTGGGGGGATGAAAACAAGTAGTTTATAGTTGAATGACAAACACGTAATTGAAGAATCCCTACTGTTGACCAATGACAAACAAAAAGGCATAGACAACTACTCTTTAACTTTAAAAAAAATCCACTCTGAAATAACAGTTTAGTTACGGTGTCATATGTGATTGGTGCTTACTATCAATCTATTTTTATGGTGTAATATGTGGCTGCCTCAGCAACTCCAGTCCTCGGGGACCTGATTGGTGTCACAATTTCCCCCCATCCCGAGCAAACACACCTGATTTAAACTAATTGCATTTAACTGAAGATCATGATTAGAGTCAGGTGTGTTAGCTGGGACTGGTTCAAAAGTGTGACACCAATAAGGCCCATGAGGACTGGAGTTGCCCAGGCCTGATGTAGCTAGTGCCTGGCAAGGCCCACTTGAACTAGCCCTTTGATGATGGTAACCACCACGGTGGTTGCCAACTTCATTAGCAGGAGGATTAGGGGAGGTCTGAAGTGAGCATTAGTCACCATGGAGAGGGCCTACCATGATTCCTCATAAGACCTCTATGGGTGTGTGTTTGTGCTGTAACCAGAGACGACAAAAGAGATCTGAACAAACAGAACTACCACACAGAGTGATCATTAATGACTAAGCGCAACATAACCCTTTGAAAGGGTTCCCTTAATTGAGGCTTGATATAGCTGCAGGCCTCCTGCACAACCTTGTTCACATGAAATTAAAGTACATTGTATGTTTACTCTAGCATATTGGTTGTTTCCATACCCCTTCTCATTACCAAAGAAAATCCTCTTTGTCTGAAGTACGACATGCTCTGACACAGGTAATGTGAATTTGTTGCAAGATTAGCCTAGGTGAGACTAGTGAGTCTTCTACAGATGTCATTTTCTCATTGACAACCTCATGAGTTACACTTACTACATTTGGAGAACGGTTCTTATGAGGCAGAGCGCAAACAAAAGTGAACTCAAATTTCCTCTCAACTTCCGCCACTACCCTGTGATATCTCCAACTTTGCTCGGCCCAGCAGAAGTCAAACAATACCTGCTCTGTGGCTGATTTCCATAGCCGTCTAAAAGTATGCCTGATTAGATTGTACATTGCTGACCTATGCTTCCTTCCGCCATTAGCCCCCGATCTGCTCCAGTTCTCCTTAAGCTTCAGGGGAAAGCGTTATCTACAATAACCAGTCTGGTTCTGACCTTTCTATACATCAGTGACGGACACATATGCAAAAGGAGAAGTGTGGTATTTCCGGGCTGTCGCTCAAATCAGCCATTTTATGGCCTATGCACAAGAGGGTTACAATGTCATGTCATTTTAAATTTGCACATCATTAAATAAATTGAGACTGGATGCATCTCACCTGTGGCACTCAGGGATAAAATACTGCTTTGGTATGCAGAAGCAATTCTCTAGCTGGTATATTAGTGTGAGCAACAAAAGACATGGTTAATATTTGCTTCAACTGTTGCAATGCTATGATTGTGGTGCAGAATGAACTGTCAGATGCAATTTGTGGAAACATCTCTAAAGTGTAAAAGATCTTTGGACTACTGTCAACTTATTTTATTGGCACCCAATGGGTTCTGGCAGTCTTAATTTAATTATGTTTCTGACAACTGAGGCTGCAGCAATACAGTGGTGGCCTGTCTATGACACACATATAGGCATGGTTATCACAGAAGCTTCATTTCTAGGAAATAACCTCAGTGTATGTCCAGGGGGTATGGTGCGAATAAACATGTTTGACTGCATGAGTGTAGATGACTATGTACAACACAGGAATTCATTTATGTATGTGGTTACTTTTCATCACCAGAAACTAGCACAGTGCAGATGTCACTGCTGTCTTTTCACAACCCCCCCTTCTGAGATGTAGTCTCAAAGTTGACAGCCAAACTTCTGCTTTCAGACAATTGCTGCCACAAAGTGAATAAAGTCACAGTATTTATTCATTGCAGTCGCAAAAGTTGCATGATTTTATCCTTTAATCATGTAACTTCAGGAGATTAAAGGAATTTGCCAGCAAGATGCATCAGGGTTAGTGCTAATTTGTTAGGTGGAACTGCTGTACACATTTACAGTCCAGACAATCTTGCCTCTATTGAACCAATGCCAGATACCATTTGCAATCTTTAAGCTCATATTCAAAACTTACACCTGTGAGCACATTGCATTTACATGGATATAACTTGGAAATGAAACGCTTCAAATACAAAATGAGCATAGTCGAGAGTGGAATTTTGAACTGACTTTAAAATAGGTTCCCCTTCCCCCTCCCAGTGCAACAGCCACAAGATTTCCTTAACCAGGAAGTCACATTACATCCATGCAAATGCAATGCCAGGCATCACTGGCAAATCTACCCCAAGGAACAGCAATATGATCTTACGAATTGGGCGTAGGCGAGATGACATGCATGTAAGGCAATTAATTGCATGTAGAATACAGTCTTCCATGCTGTAAGAACTTTACATTTTCAATGCCCATAAACTGGGTATACCTTAGTTGAATTCTAAGGCCCTTACTGGTCAGTTCAATGCAGATTCTGCCTTTCTTACACCAATCCCCATTTGTACATGTATGACTAATATCACAAGTCATTTTAGCCAACTTTATGGTCAGAGGTGGAACTTTGCCACTGTGAAGTATAGCTATTAGCTAAGGCTTTTCCATCTTGATTACTTAAAAAGAGTGAGTTGAAAATTTGCAGATTAATTAACTGTTTCTATACATTTATTACAAAAATAAAATGTCTGTACTTTTTACATTAAATAAAAGCTACATTTAACAAGTCCGTTAGATTTAAGTAGTCAGATGAATATATTTGGAGATTGTTCCAACAACTACCAAATATCCTCAAATAGCCACTCAAACAACAACAAAAAACAGCACCAAAACATGATGCTGAGAAAAACTAACTTGTGCTTGACACCAAAGCACTGTCCCAATTCAGTCCGCCACTATAATCCAACAGACTGACCCTCTTCTTTGACTAAACAGGACATCATTGGGTAGTCATTCCAATCATGGTGATATTAAGGATGTCAGAGAACTTGCGGGAATAGTCCATTTTCTTTGTTGAAAAAAGTAAGATGTCTTTTGTAGTTCAATTCACCTGATCAACATGGCGAGTGTTGCCCCAAGCCCAGCAAATCCAGCAAAGGCTATGAGGGTGTTCCTTACTGAGGACTCTGGATCTTGCACATGAAAGAACTCTACAAATCCATTCTGAGTAAAAGACAAAAATACAGAGTTAGGTTTATGATTAGCTACTGGACAAGTAGACAACGTCCTCATTTAGATTTGAAGATGTGAGCCAATGACGCATGGGCCACATAGAAGACTCACCCAAGCATTGTTTTTGACCAGCCAGTCCCTTTGGTCAGAGAGGAGGTATGTGGAGATCTTTTGGCCCACCGACTCAATGCAATGTCCCCTGCCCATCTCCTTCAAGTGCTGGCTCACTACTGCTCCAAATGCCACCAGGCTGGCGATGCGACCCCAGTTCGTGGTCCCATCACTGAACAGGGTCTTGGCCACAGAATTGATGAAACTCATGTCATCGCATCGGTCATCTAAGTCAAGTTTGGCGATCATACCTAAAAAATAAAAATAAGTCTTGAGTAAAAACGAACTAACCACATTCCTGATAATGCTCTGTTATTATTAACCAAGTTAACGCATTATGAGCTCAATACAATCTTTAAAACAGACTATACAGTTACTTAGCTAAGTAGTGCCAGTGATTTGGATCTATAGAGATGATTACTGTAAATCTACGTACCATTGTATGCGTATCGGTGCTTTGCTATTATATCCTTCACCACTTGCTTCATCGTCGTAAGAGCCTTGCTTTGCTTACAACGAGACGGAGACAGTCCTGTATAGTCCACCAATACGTTTTCAATTAGTTGTATTGTATCATGTTCCAATACTTCATCGCCCGATTGACAATTCGATAGTTCAGGCCCACATTCTGACGCCATCTGAGGAGTGCAGGGCAAAGAACCGTCAGAGTCGTCATTGTTGCTTCGGTCTGACAAATGATTACCTAGGACGTTGCTTTTCACGACATTCATTCCTAACTTCGTGGGTCGTGGTGGAGTGTCGCCAGTCCCATTACCCAAGTCAGTATCCACTTTTGACTTCGGTGACGCCCCAGCACGTACAGCCCCAGTCTCGCCGAAATAGCACAAAGAGGTACCAGCAGGGTACGAAGAGCCTCCAACGACTCCATTTTGAAAATTCAACATCGTAGTTGTGGCTCGTGTAATCGACTTCGACAGACTCATCTTGACTTTATCTAAAGGTTAAGAAAGAGTTTGAAAAATAAAAGTACGATTCTAGCAGTTATTTTACGAAAAGCTAGCGCTTAGCTACTTTGTTGCTCAAATATGCCACATCATTGACTGCTAAGTACAACAGTGAGCCCGAAGAGGAAATGACCAACCTTTTGTCGTGTAGTTAAGAGGGAGGGGAAGTGGGAGGGACTTCGATGACTTTCGACTGCCTCCTCCATTGGGTCTCCCCTCTTCCTTGAAGTAGTTTCAGAATTCTAACTGGGATGGTTTCCATTAACATTCAGATAAATACCTCCACGAAGAGAGGATATAAAAATGTATTTCTCTGCATTGAGCGGTACAGATAACACATATTTATGTACACTTTGCTGTAGCCCTTCAGAGACCATTGATAGTGAATGCGGAGTTCTGCTGTCCCCTAGTGGCCAATGACGGGTTGTAATATAGACTCATTTATCAACATATAAAAACGGTGATCCTAGACTTTGTCATTTATCAACATAAAGTGGCGGTATCGTCCTCCTGTGTGATTGTAAAGATTACTGTAGCTAGAAACAGTTGGTTATTGGTTTCTAATGTAAACTTCACCAGCACTGGTGATCAAATCAATAATGCTGGGACCGAGAGACTGAAAAACAGCTTCTATCTCAAGGCCATCAGACTGTTAAACAGCCACCACTAACATTGAGTGGCTGCTGCCAACACACTGACTCAACTCCAGCCACTTTAATAATGGGAATTGATGTAAAATATACAGTGCCTTGCGAAAGTATTCGGCCCCCTTGAACTTTGCGACCTTTTGCCACATTTCAGGCTTCAAACATAAAGATATAAAACTGTATTTTTTTGTGAAGAATCAACAACAAGTGGGACACAATCATGAAGTGGAACGACATTTATTGGATATTTCAAACTTTTTTAACAAATCAAAAACTGAAAAATTGGGCGTGCAAAATTATTCAGCCCCTTTACTTTCAGTGCAGCAAACTCTCTCCAGAAGTTCAGTGAGGGTCTCTGAATGATCCAATGTTAACCTAAATGACTAATGATGATAAATACAATCCACCTGTGTGTAATCAACTCTCTGTATAAATGCACCTGCACTGTGATAGTCTCAGAGGTCCGTTAAAAGCGCAGAGAGCATCATGAAGAACAAGGAACACACCAGGCAGGTCCGAGATACTGTTGTGAAGAAGTTTAAAGACGGATTTGGATACAAAAAGATTTCCCAAGCTTTAAACATCCCAAGGAGCACTGTGCAAGCGATAATATTGAAATGGAAGGAGTATCAGACCACTGCAAATCTACCAAGACCTGGCCGTCCCTCTAAACTTTCAGCTCATACAAGGAGAAGACTGATCAGAGATGCAGCGAAGAGGCCCATGATCACTCTGGATGAACTGCAGAGATCTACAGCTGAGGTGGAAGACTCTGTCCATAGGACAACAATCAGTCGTATATTGCACAAATCTGGCCTTTATGGAAGAGTGGCAAGCACAAAGCCATTTCTTAAAGATATCCATAAAAAGTGTTGTTTAAAGTTTGCCACAAGCCACCTGGGAGACACACCAAACATGTGGAAGAAGGTGCTCTGGTCAGATGAAACCAAAATTGAACTTTTTGGCAACAATGCAAAACTTTGTTTGGTGTAAAAGCAACACAAGCTCATCACCCTGAAGACACCATCCCCACTGTCATGTCAAACATGGTGGCAGCATCATGGTTTGGGCCTACTTTTCTTCAGCAGGGACAGGGAAGATGGTTAAAAATTGATGGGAAGATGGATGGAGCCAAATACAGGACAATTCTGGAAGAAAACCTGATGGAGTCTGCAAAAGACCTGAGACTGGGACGGAGATTTAGCTTCCAACAAGACAATGATCCAAAACATAAAGCAATACCTACAATGGAATGGTTCAAAAATAAACATATCCAGGTGTTAGAATGGCCAAGTCAAAGTCCAGACCTGAATCCAATCGAGAATCTGTGGAAAGAACTGAAAACTGCTGTTCACAAATGCTCTCCATCCAACCTCACTGAGTTCGAGCTGTTTTGCAAGGAGGAATGGGAAAAAAAATTCAGTCTCTCGATGTGCAAAACTGATAGACATACCCCAAGCGACTTACAGCTGTAATCACAGCAAAAGGTGGCGCTACAAAGTATTAACTTAAGGGGGCTGAATAATTTTGCACGCCCAATTTCAGTTTTTGATTTGTTAAAAAAGTTTGAAATATCCAATAAATGTCATTCCACTTCATGATTGTGTCCCACTTGTTGATTCTTCACAAAAAAATAGTTTTATATCTTAGTTTGAAGCCTGAAATGTGGCAAAAGGTCGCAAAGTTCAAGGGGGCCAAATACTTTCGCAAGGCACTATATCACTAGCCACTTTAAACAATGCTACTTAATATAATATTTACATACCCTACATTATTTATCATATGTATACATATATGCTGTACTCTATATCATCTACTGCATCTTTATGTAATACATGTATCACTAGCCACTTTAAACTATGCCACTTTGTTTACATACTCATCTCATATGTATATACTGTACTCGATACCATCTACTGCATCTTGCCTATGCCGCTCTGTACCATCACTCATTCATATCTTTATGTACATATTCTTTATCCCTTTACACTTGTGTATAAGATAGTAGTTTTGGAATTGTTAGCTAGATTACTCGTTGGTTATTACTGCATTGGTTATTACTGCATTGTCGGAACTAGAAGCACAAGCATTTCGCTACACTCGCATTAACATCTGCTAACCATGTGTATGTGACAAATACAATTTGATTTGATTTAATGTGAGAAGATAATTGAAAATAGCCAAAAGTAATTCATATTCATGTAAAAGTTTATTTCAAATACTGACAAATTTGCTCCACTACTTCCACACAACAAACATTATTAGTACTCATGTACTTTCTAATTTCTTAAAATCAATCTTTTTTTTTTTGTCTCCAGCGCCACAATACACACATCCTAAGTAAACCCCCAGTTATTGGGAGCAAGGGTGCTCCAGATATCCCTGCAGTTATCTTGGGCCAGGATAAACATTTATTGTAGTTATGTAGTGATGTAAGAGAACACTAAAACATATTCACTGTATGCCAAAAACCAAAAACAGTTTCAGTAAGCAGCACAGTCATTTTCATTTGTTTACATTCTGGCACATACTTATGGTTGAACAGGAGACATGGTATTTTAACATACCCTGCTATATATCCCTCATGGCATTGCTCCATACAAAGCCAGACAGTGCACAAAAACATAGCAATCAAGAATTCCTCTGTTGTTTCAACAACCTTAATTTCAGCAGCATATCCAATTATATTAGGACACTTTTTAAGCCTGCAATGGCAAGCTACAATTATTTAGGACTCTGAACGGTCTTTCTGTTCAAATTCAAGTAACAAGTCAGGGTCAATTAAATTTCAACTCCTGCTGGCCAGTTCCCAAAATGGATTGCATTGGGCATGGGTAGAATTTCAATTCATATCCTAATTGAAATGGAATTATACCCCCAACCCTGGAGGGGTTAGTCAGTCTCCAATTGGCAGACATTATTCATGGTAGGAGTGGGTCCAATTGTTTGAATCCTGGGACAGGCTTTCTTTATAGGGTAATATCTCAGTTTAAGATTTGTCATCGACTGAATCAGCAGCATTTACACATTCATATTATACAGATGAAGGTCTCTGTCGTAAAAAGAAAAAGCAGAAGTAGTGTTTTCACCGACAGGAGAAAGGAAACATTGAATCAGAGAACTACAATTAGTGAAATCAACAGAAATAAAAAATATCCTCAACCCCCAAGTCTATTTACACCTGCTGGGACAGAGAACAGCAGCACATTCATACTAACCCAGACAAACACACCATCTTCTTCCCTGCAATAGGACACAGGTCCGTGTCTAATATTCAAAAGCTGCCAAGATGGGAGTGATCAAGTGTGTATTTTATCATTTGTGTGGAGTGTGTGATACATTGAGATAGATAAATCATACAAAAGTAAAGGCTAGTCGTCCTAACACACCCCTGACCATAATTATTTTGCAAGTTGAGCCATCCCAACAGGTGTGAGCAGGGTCAACTAAATACACACACAATTTTCCCCCTCTCCTCATGTCATAAAATCCCTTCCCTTTGCCATGTGTCAAGTGAGCATATCTCTAAAGCGCGCTGTGTGTTCCAGTTAGATGTGTGTGAGCCAGGGGCCAGTCAGGCTGCCTGTTTATCAGGTGGCCGACTGTTTACCCCATTACTGACATCGCAGATTTTTTTATTTAGAATGTATATACGTGAGGCTATATGCTTTAGCAGTACGCTGTGAGGCTCCTGCTACGTTGAATTTGAAAGAGAGACCGAGGAGAGGTTTAGCAACTAATGTAATTGGGAACTAGGCAGTAATCTTCTGTTACTGGAAGAGTTTCTCAACAGGAACTGCCATTAACAGTGAAGAGCCAGATTGTAGTAAATGGCTAATGCGTGACAATGAACAAACAACCCATTATAAAGACACAAATCATACCAAATGTCAAATTTCTCAACACAATACAGAAATATACACTGAATTGATCCCCTACAAATCATTTAGGCTTTGTGATGTAATTGCCACAGAACTTAGATTTAACTTGAGTATTATACAGTTGCTTATTTTCCCAGACTTAAAATTATAAATGGGTATTTAGTTTGCTTTGCCATTGCTTTAGCCATGGGCAAGCCTACAGACAGTGTGTGGATTGTCAGGACATTGAGTGGGAAGGAAGGAAGGTGTGGAGAGTGACCATGGACATTCCAGGGCTCCATTTGGTTGCTTGCTACTTCCTATGAGTCGTCTAACCGCTCCAGAGTTGCACATTTTTTTACATGTTACAATCATGCAGCATATTTAGAAAAAGAAGAGCAACAGGGAGTCAAGAATTAAAGCAACACGAACAGAAAATGTGCAGTTTCATATCCGTTCGTTCAGGTCAGCGTGGATGACCTTGGATTTTTGTTTGACAAAACATGAGATAAAGGAAACCTCAAATCAGTTTCCACATTTCCCTCTGATTACCACTCCATTCCTTTGGATACTTCACCATGGTTCCCTTCCCTCCCAGATTTGGTGTGCAAGCAAAATATGCAAACATCTACCCCCAGCTTTGACGAGAACACAACATCGAAAAATGTGGAGCGATCATGGTTCCTAACTCCCTCGTCAACAATATATTTTGGTGTCGTTCGGGATGCAAAAACGAACTGTACATAATACAAAGTGCATTAAACTCAGCCTCCCCGATGGCACATCTACTTTATGTACCTCTGAACACCAAACCAAGACATAAGGGAGGCGGTAGAGCAGAGTGCGCAGAGGGCAGAGCTGTGTGGAGAGATGGTAGAAAAGGTCCCAGCTCACCTCCCCACCCTACCCACATACAAGCAATATGTACTGACTTTCACAGCTCTCCCCGAAATGTTAAAGCCAAGTGGAGCCTGGAGATGACTAGGGGTGGGCATTGTTGGGGGACAGGTGAGGAATGTTAGCTGGGGGCCTGGTGGATGGGTGGAGGCTAGGCTAGCCTGCTAGTTTGCTGGTCACCAAGGAGGACCTCCTCTGGGGCAGGTCCTGTGGCGTGGGAATGTGGTCCCCTGTGACGAGGTTCTTGTCAGGGCCCGCCACGGGCAGCTGTTTGTTCTTCATCTTGGCCTTGGCCATGTTGTAGTCACCTGAGTCAAAGTATTTTTGCTAGGTGGGGGCAAGAAAGAAGGAATTCAATTCTGGTTGTCTGGAGTTGATCTGCTAGTTAAAGTTAATTGGCAGGTTTCCATTGACACCGGTTTATTCACCAAAAGCAATCTCGCCCCCAAAAAATCTTTGCGACGTGTCATATACGAGAAACGTTCTAAAGATCAACAACATTTTTATCCATTCAACAGGGGTGGATTTTCTTTTGTCTAACTTTATTGCGACAAATGATAAATGGAAACAATGTTTTTGGAATAAATTGTGATTGTCGAATCACTTTGAAGTGAACCTATGATGAAAATTACAGGCCTCATCTTTTTAAGTGGGAGAACTTGCACAATTGGTGGCTGACTAAATACTTTTTTGCCCCACTGTATGTAGGAGGACATAGAGAATGCTCTTTAATAGATTGACGACAATTTGTCTAAATGGGTAATGGAAACACATCAACCACTATATTGTTAGTTGACACTAGGTTTTCGCAGAAACGTATATTTTTTATAGGTGCGAGATCATTAAGTACAGCTGTTTTTAATGACATAAGATAGTTATATGGAAATGCATTGTAGAAGGTAATTGTCACATCTATTTTCTGTGAACTTTCTAAAATGTGGACAAAAAAATTATAATAGTATCACTCGACAAGTTAATTGGAACATAGCTACTGCCACAGGCACAACAAGGCAATCTGAGATCCTCATGAATGCAGAACGTATCGATAGGTCTTAAAGAAGAATATTCTAAGCCTATGCGATTTCCTAGTCAAGTGGTCAACAAGGGTCTGTCGGCATTTGTTCCAGCCTAACACGTCACTAACATGTTGAATCAAAAGCATGCATTATCTGTGGCTCGCCGGGAGAAGCGTTCCACCTACCCCTTTCTGTAGCCTCTTCATGAGGAAGTCGGAGCCTCCAGGCTTCTGGCCCAGGCCGGGATACTTGGCCTTCAGCTTGACCTCTTCGCCCTTCACAAGGTTGGCATTCTTTTCCTGAGAGTCCTGTCCAGACAAAGAAAACATTTCGATGTGCCGTCATTTGGGTACTACTTGCTACGTGCAAGGAATTTAGCTAAAGAGGAGAAACATCTAAACAATAGGTCTAAGTAGCCTACACCTATATATGAGTCATCATAATGTCAGCCATGATGCGCAGAGAAGAACAAGCATAGGCTTTTAAAATAGACATTCTCCATTTAACTGTCCAAAGCCTTGTGATATGCAGGAACATGTCCTGATGCCTTGTCACCTTACCTCTACAATTATCTACCTCTATCACTCCAGTATCCCTGCACAATGTAAATATGGTACTGGAACTGACTGATCCTGTATATAAAACTGCTTACTTACTTCCTTGTGTTCTTATTTCCATTTCTTGTGTGTTTATGTTCTACCCTATATTATTTTTCGTATTATATTGTTATTGATTACAGCATTGTTGGGGTTTGAGGTTACAAGGACATTTCACTGAACTTGTGAAATTAAAACGAATAAGAAGGTTATACGATGGACTGATGATGACAAAACAACTAGGTTACTGGGCTGGCACTGTGCTCTTCAGAAAGGATTGCATCTGAATCATATAGCCTAACCCTACTCATATTCAGCTGTGAAGTGGGTTCACGCCATGAAAATGAGTTGAGGGAGTTGAAGCGTCTTCATAGTTTGAGTCACTCTCTGCATGCTCTCCTGCAACACTATCTCTCACGCCCTCATGGTTGCCTGCGATGAACAACTCACACAGAAGAGTGTTATGATTGAGTAAGAATTGTGACTAGAAAGCAGTTCAAATCCATTATTTCACCCTCTCGCACACTTTTCTTCAGCTAATGTGGACAAAACAGCCTTGTTACCAGTTTCCCCATCACTGACATGTTATTGGTGCCATAAAAACAAATTGTTTTCCCCTCATAAAGCCATTTGTCTGCAAATATGTACAAGCCCAGTACTTTATGGTTATTGAAAAAAATATTATACAGAAACAGGCCTTGAGTAATTGCTGACCAAAGTCTAGGTACACAGAGCTTGCAGAGTGGTTCTAGTTTTCACATGACACCTTCATGCTAAAGCTTTTTGTAAGGTGTAAGCCTATGATTTACTGGAGGCAACTCCTGCACTAGACAAACTGGTTTACCCTTTACTGCCAGTGTCCATGGACAGATGCCAGTGAAAAGTGGGTTAACAAGACACACCTTGTTATTGCCCACAGTCCAGATAGACTCTGAGCAGAAGTAAGCAAGACTCTGAGCAGAAGTAAGCAAAACATTCTCTATTGGAGCAATTCCACAGTAACGGAATGAATGCTGAGACTGATTTTTCACTTTGCAATCATTGGTTTTTGTTTGACATTTTAAAGTTAAATAAACCATACAACTCTATGCAGAAGGACTACTTTCAACAATTTCCACATTTCTTTTACAAAAAAAAAACATGTACTTACAGAACAGTGCAGATGCAAAGTTTGGTAACAGAATTACAGCACAAACACAACCCGTCATACTGTTTGTATCTGCATTGTTCTTCAAGTAAATGTGTTTTTATCTATTTTTTTGTGGAAACATTAAAAGTAGTCCTTGTGGATGCATGCTTTTTTAACTGTGCAATCATTGCTTTTTTGTTTGGCATACATTTTAATTGGAAACATGAGTCTCAGCATCACTGTTAACATGGAATTGCCCATTGTTAACTTACAACACATTGTGACTTATCTGGCTAAATAAAGCTAAAAAAAACATTGAGAAACCCACAAAACACTGCAATTTAACCAATCTGTAAGTCGCTCTGGATAAGAGCGTCTGCTAAATGACTTAAATGTAAAATGTAAATTTAAGTACATGAGAATATCTGCCATTCAATGTAGAGGACAGTGAACGCAAAGCTAGCAGGGGCAGGGACAATAAGTGGCTCAGGGTAGAGAATCCAATTAACAGATTCTGTTACTGATTCAATTGGATCCTTAACAAAAATGTAAAGGTTACTATATTCAGGCCCAATGAGGGAATATGCAGTGGACCGGATACTTTCCACTCCCTCAAACAGTTCCAAACTGCTAGACTAGACACATAGTAGCTAGCTACCATGAAATGATTTTTTTCTCATATGACCGGTTTCTCTTCTTGTCATTGTATCAAAATACCATTGTATTATTAGCACCCATTATCATTGATAAGACAAAGTATAGCATCAGTAACTTCCCTATGTTGACATGCTAGTCAATGCATATTGATATGACCAGTGGGTTTGTCAATAGACCTCTGACCTTCACCAGCATCCACTCAGGATGCTGCCTGTACAAGTGCCTTTTCAAATGTACTCCATTTGATAGATGTCACAATTGATATAGATAGGCCTATATTATATACAGCTACGCCTCATATCAGTGCCACACTTTAAATAACATTCACAAAGTATATGGGACTGAAAACGAGTATGAATCAATAGATCTAGCTTATACATCCTTATAAGCTAGCACATACGTGACTGTGATGATTAAACCTGGTTTCCATTAAAACACAGATTTCAAATGATAGGCTACAATATTATTGTTTGCATGACAGTATCGAACGCCGGTAGAATCAACCTCAACTACTGCTGTGTCAGGATAGACCAATGAGGCCCAGGCATATCTCATAACCTATGGACCAGCGAGCCAATGGCACAAGGGAAAACTCAATAAATAACTCAATAATACAGTACCTATGTTATTATTGATTATTGGGAGCCACGTACATCTTACTCAAAACCTATCCAAAACATTTATACACACTGTCATTGTTGGTAAAAGAGACGTTTACAGGTTTGATGCCATAACGAAAGCTAACTAGCTAGCAATCAATTCAAACACGTTACTTGTAACGCGTTACAACAAACAGAGCTAGCGTTATAGCTAACTGACAAACTCAAGATATAGTCATGATATTAAACCCACCTGTTTTTCATCCTCATATTCCATTTGAGTATCTGACAGATTTTCGGACGACATTACGCAGCTATAATGGACTGGAAGTCCGATTTGCTTGAAAACGCAGGTTAGAATGTATGCAGGGGTGCTCCTCTAGCTTCCACAAATCTAACCTGCCTCTTGTGAACAAGACTCGTCGACAAAAAAAAGGCTAAATAATTTCTGACGTCGTCGTGTGGGTTTGCCATTTGTGACAGATATATACAGTAACCAATTGTATAAGGAAACACGCTGTATTAGATACCAAGAGAGCCAATTAAATGCTACTACTCGTAGAGAAATGCTGATTGACAGGGCTGTGTCCAATAGAGTGCGGATATTCAATTTGTGCGCAGCGTTGCATCAAACTACACCAACAACAGAGCAAATTCCATACAGTGCCGCAACATAAATTTAAAACTGATGTTTACCTCGGCCAGGACATATCACTACCTTTGATGTCTCTATTCACGCAATGTATGTTGTGGTGGCAAGAAAATGTACGTTATCTAAGGCTGCCCTCTGATTGGCTACTTTTAGCTGTCCTTTTTGGCGGGTAACTGTGCGTCTGGCGCGAGTTTGACCCAACATCCAACAGTTTCTTAGTAAATTCGGTCTGGCTAGCTAGCTAACTTGTTTTTGGTAGTTTTTTTTTAAACCAAAAAAACAGGTTGTGTGACTGCGCTCTATCTAGGTAGTAATAGCTATGTGAGCTATGCAATTTCATACTCATCACAAATAGGTTGTAGAGTAAAGTCAGTGACATCAGTGGCTGTGTGTATTGCTGCAAGCTACGTTAGCTAGCACATTTAATGTAGATAGCTAGTTAGCTAAATTAGCTAGCCAGAATAGTATAAAATATTTCTGTATCTATCTGTGTAAACTAGTACTTAGCTAACGAGCTACATATTTCAACATAGCTTTACCTTGATAGCTAGCTATCTGGCTTATAATTTATCTTTATTTTGTAGATTTGTCAACTTGTTATCAACAAGTTTTACTACCATGGCATGTGAACAACGTTTGCGGGCTGCTCAGGTAAAACATCTGGCTATCCATAGCCAGACCGTGGTCCTATTGAATTGCTGTTTTATAGCTAGCAAATGGCATGTTCTAATAACGTTAGCATGGATATCTACATGCCTCTATTTTTTCAGACATCTTCAAATTGCCTTGGTGTAAGCGCCTGCCTTTGTTATATTTTATAGGGCACCCAGTTGCTACCAAATGTAGTTTCAACAGAGCAGCAGTCCTTGATTGTTGTGAAGAAACTGCTGGCAATTGCAGTCTCCAGCATCACTTATCTCAGGGGTCTTTTCCCAGAAAAAGCTTATGGGAGAAAATTTGTTGAAGGTCAAACACATTTTATGTTCTTTTTAAATGTACACAATTGTTATTGAAATGATTATACTGTAGCTAGCCAACATCTTCAAGAAGTAGACTTACACTTTCTTGTCTCTATGCCACAGAGCAGAAAGTTATGATCCTCAGGGAGGAACGCACCTGCCCTGGTGCCAGTCAGATTGTACAGTGGTTAGTATACACCACCAAGCCTCAGTGGGGAAATTCCAGTACAGTGTTTTCTCTGTGGCCAAATCCTTTCCCTTTATCCTAGTTAGATTATTTATTCAGGGTTGATTAATTAAGACTATTTTATACACCTCCCAGGATGCAGGGATGCTTTGATGCCCTTCAGAGAAAATATGTAAGTGAGATACTAGCATTTAGTTGTTTATTTATTATCTACATGTTATTAATGTTAATTAATTACATATAATGAATGTCTTATATTCCAACAGTTGCGGACGGTCGTTATGTCTGTGAGTATATCTCATCAAATATTTTCTTCAGCATATAAAGCATTTTAAGTTGCTAAAGTTTGTATCCTTCCACTTTCTATAGATATACACAGACCCAGATAATCCTAAGGTAATAGACAATTTTTTAACCCCATAGGTATCGATCATAGTAATGCTTTGATTCTCTGCACTAGAATAAACTACAGTATATTTATTTTCTCATTGTGACACTGGTCTTTCTTTGCGATTTGCAGAAGGTTACTGAATGCTACCAGTTCAAAGTCCAATACACTGAAAAGGGACCCAAAATTGACTTTGAAAGGTATAGCTTTGTGAATGTGTATTAGGGTTGAATGGCAGGAACCCGGTAACTGAGATTTACTGCCCAAAACCACTCCCTTTTCCCGGGATAAATAACTGAGAAACCGGTAAATTATAATAAATTATTTATATGAACAGCATGACGTGAAATGGAACTGTTAAATTATATACAATGTCTAAATCTGGATTCTGTAAGGCCTTCCCTCTGGTCACTGCATAATGAATCATCAACTCTCAGGGTGGGAACCGACAGCCCATCTCAGTATGTAGACCTTCCCTTGGTAACTTCTTTAAAATTGTGATCGGTAGACCTGCATTTGCTGCAGCATAGCCTACACTACAGTAATATAAAGACCGAATGTGCATCTAATTTGCACATCACCATCTGGCGTTCGGGGATCACCTTATTTTTTTTTATTGTAAAGGTTATATATTTTTTTGATTGCAGAGTTTAAAACACTCCTGTATCGTTTCTTTAAATCAGTGCATGAGTGAACACTTTCTCACTGTCTTTCTCTCTCTCCATCAATTCCATTCAAATTGCATCCAAAATAGATAATCGTGTTCAAGATAAGATAAATATAGGCCTATATATACAGTGAATTTGGAAAGTATTTAGAACTGTAATGAACACGACGGGAGACAGCTGGTTTCAAGCGCAGGGCGCAGCAGGTGTTTATTAGTAAAGGACCACAGGAGGAGGCAGGTAGCTGGGTCAAGGGGCAGGCAGAAGGTCATACACAGGGGGTCCAAAAAAGGCAACAGTACAGGCAGTGAAAAGGCTAGTAACGTCGTCCGGGGGATCAGGCAATAGGTTAATAACAGGAAATCCGATAGGCTAAAGTACAGGCAGGAAATATCACATTTACATACAGTTGAAGTCGGACGTTAACATACACCTTTGCCAAATACATTTAAACTCAAGTTTTTCACAATTCCTGACATGTAATCCCAGTAAAGTTTTAGGTCAGTTAGGATCACCACTTTATATTAAGAATGTGAAAGCTTTTATTTCCTTCGTCACATTCCCAGTGGGGCAGAAGTTTACATACGCTCAATTATTATTTGGTAGCATTGCCTTTAAATTGTTTAATTTGGCCCATTCTTCCTGAGAGAGCTGGTGTAACTGAGTCAGGTTTGTAGGCCTCCTTGCTCCCACACGCTTTTTCAGTTATGCCCACAAACGTTCTCTAGGATTGAGGTCAGGGCTTTGTGATGGCCATTCCAATACCTTGACTTTGTTGACCTTAAGCCATTTTGACACAACTTTGGAAGTATGCTTGGGGTCATTGTCCATTTGTAAGACACATTTGTGACCAAGCTTTAACTTGAGATGTTGCTTCAATAAATACCCATAATTTTCCATCCTCGTGATGCCTTCTATTTTGTGAAGTGCACCTGTCACTCCTGCAGCAAAGCACCCCCACAACATGATGCTGCCACCCCCGTGCTTCACGGTTGTGACGGTGCTCTTCGGCTTGCAAGCCTTCCCCTTTTTCCTCCAAACATTACGATGGTCATTATGGCCAAACAGTTCTATTTTTATTTAATCAGACCAGAGGACATTTCTCCAAAAAGTACGATCTTTGTCCCCATGTACAGTTGCATACCGTAGTCTGGCTTTTTTATGGTGGTTTTGGAGCAGTGGCTTCTTCCTTGCTGAGCGCCCTTTCAGGTTATGTCGACATAGGACTCATTTTACTGTGGATATCGGTACTTTTGTACCTGTTTCCTCCAGCATCTTCACAAGGTCCTTTGCTGTTCTTCTGGGATTGATTTGCACTTTTCACACCAAAGTACGTTAATTTGTAGGAGATTGAACGCGTCTCCTTCCTGAGCGGTATGACGGCTGCGTGGTCCCATGGTGTTTATGCTTGCGTACTATTGTTTGTACAGATGAACATGGTACCTGCAGGCGTTTGGAAATTGCTCCCAAGGATGAACCAGACTTGTGGAGGTCAACTATTCTTTTTCTGAGGTCTTGGCTGATTTCTTTTGATTTTCCCATGATGTCAAGCAAAGAGGCACTGAGTTTGAAGGTAGGCCTTGAAATACATTCACAGGTACACCTCCAATTGACTCAATTGATGTCAATTAGCCTATCAGAAGCTTCTAAAGCCATGACATAATTTTGTGGAATTTTCCAAGCTGTTTAAAGGCACAGTCAACTTAGTGTATTTAAATTTCTGACCCACTGAAATTGTGATACAGTGAATTCTAAGTGAAATAATCTGTCTGTAAACAATAGTTGGAAAAATGATTTGTGTCATGCACAAAGTAGGATTCCTATCCGACTTGACAAAACTATAGTTTGTGAACAAGAAATTTGTGGAGTGGTTGCAAAACAAGTTTTTTAATGATTCCAACCTAACTGTATGTCAACCTACGACATCAACTGTAAGTATTCAGACCCTTTGCTCAATACTTTGTTGAAGCACCTTTGACAGCGATTACAGTCTCGAGTCTTCTTGGGTATGACACTACAAGCTTGGCACACCTGTATTTGGAGAGTTTCTCCCATTCTTCTCTGCAGATCTTGTCAAGTTCTGTTAAGTTGGACGGAGAGCGTCGCTGCACAGCCATTTTGAGGTCTCTCCAGAGTTGTTCGATCTGGCTCAAGTCCAGGCTTTGGCTGGGCCACTCAAGGACATTCAGAGACTTGTCCTGAAGCCAATCCTGCGTTGTCTTAGCTGTGTGCTTAGGGACGACAGGGCTGCAGCGGAGCAGGTTGAGAGCTTCACCAACAAACTAACATTCCAAGCACACCAAGATAGTCATGAAGAGGGCACGACAAAACCTACTCCCCCTCAGGAGACTGAAGGGATTTGGCATGGGTCCTCAGATCCTCAAAAGGTTCTACAGCCCCACCATCGAGAGCATCCTGACTGGTTGCATCACTGCCTAGTATGGCAACTGCCCGGCCTCCAACCGCAAGGCACTACAGAGGGTTGTGCGAACGGCCCAGTACATCACTGGGGCCAAGCTCCCTGCCATCCAGGACCCCTATACCAGGCAGTGTCAGAGGAAGACCCTAAAAATTGTCAAAGACTCCAGTCACCCTAGTTATAGACTGTTCTCTCTGCTACTGCACAGCAAGTGGTACCGGAGCGCCATGTCTAGACAGCTTCTAAACAGCTTCTACCCCCAAGCCATAAAACTCCTGAACATCTAATCAAATGGCTAATCAAATGGTGATTTTCTCCAAAGGGATACAACTATTAACTTCCGAAAGCCACATTGCAACTGGCAGGGAGGAATCCAATTTCCATTTCAAGGCAATACATTTCTTGGCAATCGCTAGCAATATTTCTGTTAGCATTATAGTATGGCTTTGCCTAAGATTGGTGTTAGTAAAGTTACCCAGTAGACAGACCTCCGGGTCTAAAGGGAATGCAACCCCGTGAATTGAGGATATGGTATCGCATACCCCCTGCCAGAAACCGTGTAGTTTTGAACACTGCCAAGTGGAATGGAGGAATGTTCCTTCATCTGAGCCACATCTAAAACATAGGGAGGAGATATCTGGGTTGAACCTGTGCAGTCTAGATGGGGTGATATAGAGCTGATGGAGGAAATTAAACTGGATCAGTCTGTATCTGGAGTTCAATGTGGATGTAACCCCATCCCTGCATAGGTCACTCCATAGATCCTCATCAAGATCAATACCCAGATCTCTCTCCCATCTAAGTCGGGGTTTATCTAGCCCAGGCAGTGTTAGTCCTGACATAAGAGCATTGTAAACACGGGAAATGGTCTTGAACAGTGGTTGGTCTGCGTGGCAGAGTTGTTCAATAGGTGACATCTTAGGTAGGTTCCATTGTCTATCCATAGTCACTTTAATAACTCCACCTGCATGTACATATTACCTCAACTAACCGGTGCCCATGCCTCCCGAGTGGCGTAATGGTCTAAGGCGCTGTAGTAGTGGTCTAGTTGTTCCACTAGAGATTCTGGGTTCGAGTCCAGGCTCTGTCGTAGCCGGCCACGACCGGGAGACCCATGGGGCGGCACACAATTGGCCCATCGTCGTCCGGGTTAGGGGAGGGTTTGGCCGGAAGGGATATCCTTGTCTCATCACGCACTAGTGACTCCTGTGGCGGGCCAGGTGCAGTGCACGCTGACATGGTCGCCAGGTGTACGGTGTTTCCTCCGACACATTGGTGCAGCTGGCTTCCGGGGCATTGTGTCAAGAAGCAGTGCGGCTTGGTTGGGTTGTGTTTCGGAGGACGCATGGCTCTCGATCTTCGCCTCTCCCGAGTCCGTACAGGAGTTGCAGCGATGAGACAAGACTGTAACTACCTCCAATTGGGGTGGGGGGGGGGAAACTAACCGGTGCCCTCGCACATTGACTCTGTACCGGTACCCCCCCTGTATATTGTCTCGCTATTGTTATTTTACTGCTGCTCTTTAATTACTTGTTACTTTTATTATTCTTATCCACATTTTTTAAAACTGCATTGTTGGTTAGGGGCTCGTAAGTAAGCATTTCACTGTAATGTCTACACCTGTTTTATTAGGCACATGTTACTAATAGGATTTGATTCGATTTGAACTTTCGCCCCCAGTCTGAGGTCCTGAGCATTCTGGAGCAGGATTTCTTCAAGGATCTCTCCGTACTTTGTTCCGTTCATCTTTCCCTCGATCCTGACTAGTCTCCCAGTCCCTGCCGCAGAAAAACATCCCCACAGCATGATGCTGCCACCACCATGCTTCACCGTAGGGATGGTGCCATGTTTCCTGCAGACGTTACGGTTGGCATTCAGGCCAAAGAGTTCAATCTTGGTTTCATCAGACCAGAGAATCTTTGTCATGGTTTGAGAGACTTTAGGGGCCTTTTGGCAAACTTCAAGCGGGCCGTCATGTGACTTTTACAGAGGAATGGCTTCCATCTGGCCACTCTACCACAAAGGCCTGATAGGTGGAGTGCTGCAGAGATGGTTGTCCTTCTAGAAGGCTCTCCCATCTCCAAAGAGTAACTCTGGAGCTCTGTCAGAGTGACTATCGGGTTCTTGGTCACCTCGCTGACCAAGGCCCTTCTCCCTCGATTGCTTAGTTTGGCCGCGTGGCCAGCTCTAGGAAGAGTCTTGGTGGTTCCAAACTTCTTCCATTTAAGAATGATATTGTCTTCTTGGGGACCTTTAATGCTGTTGAAATTTTTTGGTACCCTTCCCCAGATCTGTGCCACAATCCTGTCTCGGAACAGACACAATCCTGTCTCGGAACTCTACGGACAATTCCTTCGACCTCATGGCTTGGTTTTTGCTCTGACATGCACTGTCAACTGTGGGACCTTATATTGGCAGGTGTTTTCATTTCCAAATCATGTCCAATCACTTGAATTTACCACAGGTGGACTCCAATCAAGTTGTAGAAACATCTCAAGGATGATCAATGGAAACAGGATGCACCTGAGCTCAATTTCAAGTTTCATGGCAAAGGGTCTGAATACTTATGTAAATAAGGTATTTCTGGGGTTTTTTCTAATAAGTTTTCCAAAATTTAAATAAAACTGTTTTCGCTTTGTCATTATGGGGTATTGTGCGTAGATTGATGAGGAAAAAAACAAGTGAACTCAAGGGGTCCGAAAGGTTCTCGAATGCACTCTAGATGTGCTAACCTACCTCTTTCAGGAAATAAATCCAAATGCAGTATTATTCTTATATTTATGTAATGAATGACGGTTAATGCATAATAAGTTTCTAACTTATATCCTCAGTCTCTTGCGCAATACACAAGCACCTGTGCTCTGTTGGACTCTGTAAAAAATGTTCCTTAGCTCTTGGAGTCCCATGCAGTAAAAGCTAAACTAGAATAGCTTGCTGGAAATGTTGTTTTTTGTATTTCTAACACCAATAGACTATTCGAAGAGGGACACAAGCTCTTGTTTGCCGAATGTTAAATACAGCAGCTAATAAAACTCTTGGTTAGTTTGAAAGAAGAGCGAATGCGGGATGGGGGTAGGCTATATAGCAGTTAATTATGCAGACCCATAACCATCCAATCCTCATGAAGAGAAGTGAAAGGCTTTTGCATCTCATTCTAGTCCTATATTATTCAAGCATGTCATTAGAATGATGAAGATAAGGACAACAACACTTATTTCATTTAACTGTTGAAAGCAAGGAAGGACTGAAGCAACACTAGAGAGAGAAAGAGGAGGTAGGCTAATAACATTCGGGGAAATATTATGAAAAATGTCAATCAAATTCACTAGCCTATACTTGTAACTTTGTAGGCTGCATGTGCTGCACCAGAATCACATGTTCTCTCCCTGCTTTATCATGGTTTGACCAAGGTGCATAATTCCAGCCCATATAATACAGTGTAAACAATGCAGTAGAGTAATACAGTTCACACTCAAAAAGATTACTGGAGCTTGTTTAATTTATTTACCAAAGAGAGCATATAGCTAGCTACATCTATGTGCTTTTATGTTTTTCTGTCTTATGTCATGTTCAGTAGCTGTAATGGATAACGGTCCAATCATTTGGCCGTTTTTGGGCTTGGGCTTGGGCTCATTAAATGTCTTTAATGTAGGGCTCATAAAATGTATTTAATCAGGTTTAGGTTGCATCAGGCATGAATATTCGATCAAAGCTATAATAAAATCCAAACATAGGTCTATTTATATGCTTTGTAATGCTTTTGAATGACACATCCGGTTTTGGCAGGAATTACCGGCTTCACAAAAGTGATTTATTCTCGGGATGGAACATTTGTAAAATACCGGGAAAATATTCAACCCTAATGTGTATAACATAATGATAACATGGCAGAATTTCATTGAGAAACATTGAAGAAAGAAACTTTTAATTGTCTAAAAATGTTTACATTTATTCTTGTTTTAGCAAAAACAGCAAGAATCTGGGAAAGATGGCTTTCAGCAACACAAAAAAGTCCAGCATCCTCCTGGTGCGTAAACTCTACACACTGATGCAGAACCTGGGTCCTCTGCCAGACAATGTCTGTCTCAACATGAAACTATCTTACTACGACGACGGTAAAGACCACACAATGATGGGGATGATGTGACGCAGTACGCTGCGCAAGTGACATCATACTTCCGGGGTAATGTCCTGGGTCTTTTAAATGGGCTCCAAGATTATATGATCAAATTCATTTAATTACACTGAGTATACCAAACATTAGGAACACCCCATTGACCTCAGAACAGCCTCAAATCATTGGGGCATGGACTCTACAAGGTGTCAAAAGCATTCCACGGGGATGCTGGCCCATGTTGACTCCAATGCTTCCCACAATTGTGTCAAGTTGGCTGGATGTTCTTTGGGTGGTGGACCATTTTTAAATTATAATTTGAATCATTTTTACCCCTTTTTCTCCCCAATTCCATGGTATCCAATTGTTTTTTTTTAGAGCTACACTCTTGTCTCATCGCTACAACTCCCGTACGGTCTCGGGAGAGACGAAGGTTGGAAGTCATGCGTCCTCCGATACCCAACCAAGCCGCACTGCTTCTTAACACAGCGTCATCCAACCCGGAAGCCAGCCACACCAATGTGTCGGAGGAAACACCGTGCACCTGGCAACCTTGGTTAGCGCGCACTGCGCCCGGCCCGCCACAGGGATCGCTGGTGCGCAATGAGACAAGGATTTCCCTACCGGCCAAACCCTCCCTAACCCGGACGATGCTAGGCCAATTGTGCGTCGCCCCACGGACCTCCGGTTACGACAGAGCCTGGGTAGTACAGGCTCTGTCGTAACAGTACAGCGCCCTTAACCACTGCGTCACCCGGGAGGCCCTAGTGGACCATGCTTAATACACACGGAAACCGCATTACAGTTCTTGACACAAACCGGTGTGCCTGGCACCTACTACCATACTCCATTCAAAGGCACTTCAATCTTTTGTATTTTCTATTCACCCTCTGAATGGCACACATACACAATCCGTGTCTCAATCGTCTCAAGGCTTCAAAATCCTTCGTTTTACCTGTCACCCTCCCTTCATCTACATTGATTGAAGGGAATTTAACAAGTGACAGTAAGGCATCATAGCTTTCACCTGGTCAGTATATGTCATGGAAAGAGCAGGTGTTTTGTATACTGAGTGTATATTTAAGCAATAAGGCCCGAGGGGGTGTGGTATATGGCCAATATACCACAGCTAAGGGCTGTGTCCTAGCACAACCCCCGTTGTACCTTAATGCTATTATAAACTGGTTACCAACCTAATTAGAGCAGTAAATATAAATGTTTTGTCATACCCATGGTATACCATGGCTTTCAGCCAATCAACATTCAGGGCTCGAACCACCCAGTTTTTAATTGTGTATTGATTTGCTCATACCCGATGCCTTTTATCAAAATATTTGAAGCTGAATAAGTAAGACACATCACGAGAGTTAGAAAAGTCTCATTTTAACTACATCTCCTGCAGCGTTGTTAGCATGCTGGAGCATGACTGTTTTAGCTGAAGACCTACAGGAAGGTAACAACCTGTTAATTACAGGCTTTTTGATGTGTTTTATATTAGATTAGCTGGGAGTGTTTTTCACTGAAAGTTGCCAACTACTGCCTTTTGATTTGTAGTTTGTGTGTGTAGTTCAAATTAAACGGTTGTAACTTTTCCGCTTCGTGCTTATTCAGTCTCAAATACGTTGAAAACCGGCATATGGTATACAAATATATACAAAACACTTTAATATATATCTTAAATGACTGCGTTTTTATGAATTTGACAATAAACATTTTAAGCCCATTCTTAGCCTACAAAACCCGGATGGAGTACAGAAGTAAAATTGAAGCGCAACTTTCATAGGGTATAACAAGTATATGTTTTTTTTTTTTACACATAAAGAGTTTGTGTGTGTGTGTTTGCATGTGTGTATATATCTCAGTCACTCCCCAGGACTACCAACCCCCAGGCTTCATGGAGGGGGACAGCGATAGCATGCAGTTTGAGAAGGAGCCTGTCAACCTGACCATGGGTGAGGTGGTCACTCCCTTCCACACCCTGAAGGTGGACGTGACCACAGAGAGAGAAAGGCTGGAGCAGGTATGAAGGAAAGGGGGGAAATAACTAGTCGGAGTAATGTCAACCAGACTGGCAGGTGACACGTTGATTAACAGCTGTCCCCTTTTCTCTGTAGGTCGATGACGAGCAGCCGATCTGCATGAGGGACAAGTGGGAGCTGAAGATGGAGGAAGGGACAGTGACCAAGATCAGCAGTCAGCAGGTGAGACTTGAGGCCTCTAGGCTAATTGACTGGGTGCCGATGGCATGGCGCTATTGTTTTAACCCAGTAGGGGGTGTTGCTGTCTATCCCATAGGATGTACCTATAGTCTATAACATTTTTAATGGGGTTTCTACTTTTAGACTCGCATGATAAATGTAATGGAAAATCCGGACAACAACCTTTACTTGGACAATTCCGGTAGGACCTCCTCTCTCAAATCTTAGTATAAAGCAGTTTCGCTGAACATGATAACAGTAGTGCTATTTTCTCTTTTAATAAGTCAAATGCAGTCAGAAATCCATGTTTGGTTTTATTGTGTTTTCATCATGTTTGATGCTCAAAGAGGTCCAGGTGAACTGCCAGGAGAAGATGGAGGTGTGTGAGGAGAGCACAGAGAACTCTCAGGTAAAATAACAGCAAAATGTACATTCTGCATAGTCACAACTAAGATAGGCCTTTGTATCAAGCAAATGCAAATACAGAACAATATAAATATATAGGTGGGATAGTACTGTAAGTAATATAGGTGCTGCTCCAGTTGTGAAGGTAACGGTCTGTCGTTTGATTGACCTGTCTGTCTCAGATGGACACTTTGGGAAAGAGGACATCTGACCTGGAAGTGGCCATTAAGAGGACCAGGAGCGGACGCGTCACCAGGTCCACCCTGGTCAGTGCCCCCCAAAACATACAACCCTATCTAACTCCTACTGGCCCTGTTCAAATGGAAGACATTTTTGTATAGCGTAATGTACAAATGACCACGAAGGATGTACAGTTGAAGTCGGAAGTTTAAATACACTTAGGTTGGAGTCATTAATACTCGTTTTTCAACCACTCCACAAATTTCTTGTTAACAAACTATAGTTTTGGCAAGGCGGTTAAGACATCTAGTTTGTGCATGACACAAGTAATTTTTCCAACAATTGTTTACAGACAGATTATTTCACTTATAATTCACTGTATCACAATTCCAGTGGGTCAGAAGTTTACATACACTAAGTTGACTGCCTTTAAACAGCTTGTAAAGTTCCAGAAAATTATGTCACGTCTTTAAAAGGTTCTGATAGTCTAATTGACATCATTTGATTCAATTGGAGGTGTACCTGTGGATGTATTTCAAGGCCTACCTTCCAACTCAGTGCCTCTTTGCTTGACATCATGGGAAAATCAAAATAAATCAGCAAAGACCTCAGAAAAAGAATTGCTGACCTCCACAAGTCTGGTTCATCCTTGGGAGCAATTTCCAAACGCCTGAAGGTACCATGTTCATCTGTACAAACAATAGTACACAAGTATAAACACCATGGGACCATTCAGCCGTCATACCGCTCAGGAAGGAGATGCGTTCTGTCTCCTAGAGATGAATGTACTTTGGTGCGAAAAGTGCAAATCAATCCCAGAACAACAGCAAAGGACCTTGTGAAGATGCTGAAGGAAACAGGTATAAAACTATTGATATCCACAGTAAAACGAGTCCTATATCGACATAACCTGAAAGGCCGCTCAACAAGGAAGAAGCCACTGCTCCAAAACCGCCATAAAACAGCCAGACTACGGTTTCCCCATGGGGACAAAGATCGTACATTTTGGAGAAATGTCCTCTGGTCTGATGATACAAAAATAGAACTTCCAATGTTGTGGCAAAATGGCTTAAGGACAACAAAGTCAAGGTATTGGAGTGGCCATCACAAAGCCCTGACCTCAATTCTATAGAACATTTGAGGGCAGAAATGAAAAAGTGTGTGAGAGCAAGGAGGCCTACAAACCTGACTCAGTTACACCAGGTCTGTCAGGAGGAATGGGCCAAAATTCACCCAACTTATTGTGGGGAAGCTGGTGGAAGCCTACCTGAAACATTTGACCCAAGTTTAACAATTTAAAGGCAATGCTACCAAATACTAATTGAGTGTGTGTAAACTTCTGACCTACTGGGTATGTGATGAAATAAATTATTTCTCTACTATTATTCTGACATTTCACATTCTTAAAATAAAGAAAAACTGAGTTTAAATATATTTGGCTACGGTGTACGTAAACTTCCGACTTCAACTGTATATCTATGGGACTAGTTTCACAAGCACTTCCCTGCATTCTGTGATTTACTGTCTTTGGTCTGTGTGTGTGCAGGAGAGAAAGGCTGAGACTGAGGTGCACAGCGTCAGCAAGATGAAGCCCTCTCCCATCGAAGACAAAATGGTGGGAGACACCCCCCCTCGAGCATCATAGATTTCATCACCCAGTCTTACTCACAGGAGTGATAATAATGTGCAAATTTTCTTTTAAAGATAAAAGTTCCCTGACCTACATGTTTTTTAACAAGTCAATATGACTCATTCAACCCATCCCATTTAGATGTTTACAGAATATTGTTTGGCAATCATAATTCTTTTTAGAGTCTTGCATTAGTTAGTAAACTGTCTGACACTCTCTGATTAGCAGATATCGCAGTTCGAGTTCCCCTGCAGTCAGGATGTCCAGGCCTCTGTGTCGAAGAAACGCAAGTTCAGCGAACCCAAGGAACGCTACTGACCTCTGACCTTTCCACTTTACCTATAAGATACCTTTCAAGACAAGAACCGATTTTCTAATTTGCATGGGCAAAAGCTCTCGTCTTTTTTAGTTGTTTTAAAGGAAAGGTGTAGTGCCCACCGCCAACACCACCATAGTACTGCTGCATTCTGTTGTTACAATGGAAAGGATAAAGGAAATGGTTCTTTCTAGTCCACCTTGTTTATGTTTCTACTTTTTTTTTTCATTGTTGAGTTTCATGCTAGTGTGTGGTATGGAGACTGGGGAAAATGTATTTTCTACAATTGTATATTGGGGTCTGTGAAGTGCGAAACTCACAATTTTATTTATTTCAAAGGATGGCATTTTTATTGTGACAATACTGTTTAGTGTGTTTTATGATTACCATGAACTTTACACTGTGCAAAATTGTGTTTATATTTTGTATTGTTATATAATGTATCAATATACAGTACCCTCCAGTTGTAAGTTATTTGATTAAATGTATGTTTCTAATAAATTAAAGTGCCTTTTCTCAGTTTTGAAAAAGGTTTGTAATTTTGGTCTGTATCGTTAAGAGCAGATAGTTCTACACACTAGTGCTGAACCTCAGATATAACTGCTTCCATCAGCAGCAAACCTGGGTGCACCTGTTTTAGTGTCGTGGTTGGAAAAAGGAAACAAGTTCTTGCTACAATTCAAGATCAAAGAGCTTCAGCTTCCTGTCTGCAAGACCTGATGCTGTTAGCATGAGTGCAAAAAAATCTATACAATACCGTATAACCTTATTAAATAATAGCCAACCTTAAATAAAGGGACTGCCAAATGGCAGCATTTGCATGAGGTGTGACTTAAATTAAGCTGTTAAGTGAAAGTGGATTATATCTGTACACACTGACCTTTGGGCTGAGATAACCAGCCATCAGCAGCCTTCTGCCAGGCTGCTGTGTGTTTTTAATCAGCTGTTATTTTTCCCAGAGAGGGACATTTGCTGATAGACTGCCTTAACCCACTGCAGATCAATACTGCAGGAAGCCTTTGTGATGCATATCCAAACAGGCCCTCTCTTCTCTCCACCACGTCGGCTGGTGGGAGAGGGAGAGTCCATCAAATCAGCTCCTACATCCAAACAGGGCTTGTCTTCGACACTGGAGAATAACCTCATTTCATTGTCTCTTGTTTTTTATGGGCACTGGAGATAACATTCAAGTGGAAAGTGGAATGGACTGCAAAATCTAGTGCAATGCCCTCTGCGCCTTTGACAATACACACATAGCAGCAAATTGACAATCTCAATGAGCTGTGAAAAGCATTTTTCAACTGTTTTTATTATATCGACAGCCCACTGACAGTAAGAAAGTCTCTCTCTAGTCATCTTATACTATATTGTAGTTACAGTACCTGTGTATCCAGGTTGATTATTCTAACCAATACGTAATCTAATAGTGCACATTGAACAGGTGGCTTTTATAATTTAAGGTTAACTCCAATCGCTTGGTAACAGTGGAGGCTGGTGAAGGGAGGACGGCTCATAGTAATGGCTGGAATGGAGTGAACACATGGAAACGTGTTTCATTCCAGCCACTCCATTCCAGACATTACAATGAGCCGTCCTCCCTTCACCAGCCTCCACTGCTTAGTAATGATTGGCAACTGGCTACTTGACGGCATTGATGGGACTTAAAATGTAGCTACAGTTTTAACGTGTAGTTTATAGTAAGGTTTATTTGCTGTTGTACACATTAGTGTCTAAAAGCTGAATTGCATTGTATATCAGGTGTGTGATACATCAGAGAAAATACAGTATGACTGAAGCTCTTCAGCCTACTCCAAAGGTAAAGTGCACAAATTAATCAAAAACGACATGCCAACATCAGCAGACAACATCTGAATTACGATGCTACTTACCTCCACTCCCTCAAACAAGAAATGAATTCTGAAATTAAATTCAGGGACACACATCGAATGGCAAGTGTTAACAGATCAATCAGCTGGTCAAACATGAGGCTGGTTTCAGAGGCTGTCTCTCCCCCTATGTGGAGCCAAGTCCCGGGTCTCTGAGTCAATATGAACCGGACGATGCGGTTCGTGTGATGAGGAGGAAAGCCCTGTCAGACAAACAGACAGAGGGACTGATAGACGGATGGACTGGCCCATCCCTGGGCCTTAGATTAGAAAGACACTCAGGCTGCATGTAGGGGGTGCTGGGATTATGCCTGCAGGGTCTGTGGGCCCCAGAGGCGGTTGGGGTTTAGAGGCGAGCGGGGGAGAGGACTGGACATTCAGCCAGGGACCGTGACCCCTTCGACCTTGCCAGAAGGGCAGCAAATGTTTCCTAGCTGATTAGCAGTTCTTCAACAGAGCATCGTGGCTGATGTGATCTCTTTGCTATAAGGTAAAAGGAAACTGGGGGAGTCTCCTCTGAATATAGATGACATTGTATCTGAGCATGACTATGAACAATAACAACAATTTGAGGGTAAGCCTGATATATATTGATTAAAGTATACAAAAATAAACCATAGGGGAGCCTTGAACTAAATTAGAGAAAAACACACTGAATAGCTCTAAACTAGTATAAATATTATGTATTACAAAAGTATTTAAAAAACATACTATACTGTAATTTGCAGTTTGGTAGTTTTGGAAATGACCACAAGGGGGTGATAGGCTGCTACAGAATATTATGAGACTCAGGCCAAAATGATAAAGGATGCAGTATCTGTAGGCCTATGTAGCTATTAAAAAATACTTCCATGTACTTGCACCAATGAACAGATTTATTTATTTCTCCACTGTATTCACTTCCAACTGCATTACATTTGAATCACAAATTAAACTCTATAAAATGATTTGTTTTGTGATGCCATAGAAAGCACTGTCTGCAGAGTGATAGCCTATTCCTATTTGATTTGCATAAAATAAGTTAAATAAGATTCCATGTGAGCAGGTGTTTCCAAGGAGAACAGATTATGAGATTGAATCTGTGTACATGGTTAGTGTTGAGCAGTAGTGTTACCTACTTGAAACAGATGCTCAAAGCAATGGGATGTGCTTCCATTGTGATCCAAGTAGACAGCTGAATTGTTTACCAAAGGCCCTTTCTTCAGTTCAGGACACTTACAATGGCTGAGTTCTGACACTGAGGATTTCTGCGAGAGTGGGAGGGAGGAGAAGGGCAGATTGAAGGGAGAGCTTCTGCCTTGTACCCCTTTTCTCTGTGCTCAGATGGACCTCACCCTCCCCCAAAGCCACCGGAGGGCAGGGGTTTAAATGTCACGCTTGGTCATCAGAGCGCCTGGCCAGGCTCGTGTCTCTGGGGGGAACACGCCAGGAGAGAAAGGGGAGGGAGGGAGAGACACTTGCCCTCACCATTGTCCATTACGATAGGCATGAGCTGCTAACTGACTCCAAATCAAGTGTATCCTCTCGCCACGTGAACTGCCTGTCCAACTTGGTTAAACACAATGCTTTTATCCTTATGAAAAAGCAGTCCTGGTCATGGTACGTTTTGTTGAAAAGCTTTAAGGAAT
Source organism: Oncorhynchus gorbuscha (assembly GCF_021184085.1). Classification (NCBI taxonomy): domain Eukaryota; kingdom Metazoa; phylum Chordata; class Actinopteri; order Salmoniformes; family Salmonidae; genus Oncorhynchus; species Oncorhynchus gorbuscha. Next base: position 19,748,710 of record NC_060191.1, read on the forward strand.
TCGGATATACATTTGGTCAGCAGGTGCATGAAAAATGCTCTATATGTCACCTGGAGCCTTTGAGATCATTCTGCACATTGCACTCTAGCATGTCCTTAAACGTGACAAAAATCTATGCTAACTTTTCCATTGAATTACATTCAACCCAACTTGGAAACGTAAAAGGCCAACTGATGAGACCAACTTCAACTTGAAATACAAAGCAACGAACAAAATCTATGAGTGGCTGGTGACTTCACCCTGGCCAAGGTCTGAGGCCACTCTTTACCCACTCACAAGATTGAGTGTTTCATGTATCTATTTGTTCTAAATAGTGACACACTTGACCTTGGGCGAGATGTGTGTGCTTCTAACATAGCCGAGAATCATCCCTCTGTCAGGATCAAGGGAATGACCTTGAACTGCAAGCACAGGCGTAGCTGAATGCACAAACTCATTTAACTCCTGGGTTTGCTATCGACATGCTGTAATCGTTAACATTACGGATGATGAATAACTACTGACTGCTGTACCTACAGTACCCAAGGCTAGGCAGGAGAACGCATGCTGATGGTCAGATGACTTGGGTGACATCCCTTATACCAGTTTTATAGAGGCATGACAACAGGGCCAGCACAGATCTAACACGCAGTAAAGCCCTTGAAGGTGTAGGCTACGTCTTCTTTAATGCATTACTGTAGAAAACTGAACCTACAGTACATCCCACATGAAAAAAGACAATCGTGTATACTATGGTAGGAATGTTTTTGCAGACTTCTTTTGTATTTATTGTATTATACTATAGTATTTAAGTTTACTATAGTATAAATACTCTAGTGAAAAGAATGGTAGTATATACTATGTTATAAACTGGGTGGTTCGAGCCCTGAATGCTGATTGGCTGACAGCAGTGGTATATCAGACCTTATACCACAGGTATGACAAAACTGCCTTAATTATATTGGTAAACAGTTTATAATAGCAATAAGGCACCTCGGGGGTTTGTGATATATGTCCAATATACTACAGCTAAGGGCTGTGTCCAGGCACTCCGTGTTGCGTCATGCTTAGGAACTGCCCTTAGCCATGGTATATTGACCACATACCACACGCCCCTAGGTCTTATTGCTTAAATAATGACTGTAGTGCTTTTGCGGACTGTAGCATACAGTAGTATTTTCTATAGTGTTTTGGCGGGATGTCGTACAGTATACTGTAGTATTTCCTGTAGTGTTTTGGGGGTCATTACAGTAAAAAAACATATGTTGTTATTATCTGTGATATAGAAGTGGAGGCTATCTCCTTGAGGAAACCTACTGGAGAAATTGTCCATAATCTGTAAGTAGGTAGGACTGGCTTCTGAAAGGATAGTTCAGAGATTCTGCTCTCGGGAACACAATATATGGGTGGCGCAAATTGTCTTATGAGCGAGGGGAATGGGCAGGGTGTACGCAATGAATGAATGAAATACTGTAGTATTTACTATATATATTTTTTTTTTTGCGGACTGTAGTGTTTTTGCAGACATTTCTGTGGTATTTATACAGTGTTTATTTGTGGATAATACTGTAGTATTTACTATAGTATTCTACAGTATACTACAAATTCTATACTAAGTACTATACATGATCGAGGGATACTAGTATGCAGTATAGTATTGTACAGTATACTACAGTTTAATACAGAATTCTCTAGTAAGTACTGTAGTATTCTATAGTATACTGTAGTATGTTCAAGAAGTTCCGTTTGCATGTACAAATGAAGCTGAGCAGCTGAAGTTTAGCACCAGGTTCTCACTTTGACAGCTATCACACACAATCTGCTGCAGGGAGAGAAAAGTTTGACTCCTTGATTCTCCTTCTCTCCCACATGCCGAGGTCCGGGGAGGCTGACTTCTGCCCTGGTAGCGTTTCCTCCTCTCCAGGCTGAAGGGTTTTCATCTCAGCGGGATGCGAGGGCAGACACTTTCCTCCTCTTTCTCCCTCCTCCCATCCAGCATGCACAAACACTACAGTGATTTCCATTTCTGTTGTAGTGTGTGGAGCTAACAGTAACCACCCGGGGCTGAGGTAGCCGCCCAGATAACGGCAAGTCTCCAACACAGGAATGGAGATGGCATAGGAAGAACCCCTGAGACCTGTCTGGACCCACAAGTCCTGTGGATAGTGGATACATCCCAAGTTAAGTATGTTCATATGACACACTCTCAGCCTTTTGCTCCTTTATGGAGCATGGACCTCAGGTTCAGCTACTTGGTGTCAGAACCGTGCCACAAAGCACAGTATGGCCTACAATGAATTTGACAAGCCACTTTAGCGTGAAGCTCATACACTCTTAGAAAAAGGTGTTGAAAAGGGTTATTTGCAGAGGGATAGGGTTCAACCAAGAACCATCTTCATCTGTAGAACCCTTTTTGGAAGATGAGGATTCTTTGTAAGGAAAAGAGTTCAACCTAGAACCTTTCTCATCCTAAAAATCGTTTTTGGAAAAAGGATTCTTTGGAAGGCAAGAACACTTCTGAATCTGAATATGTTTTCATTGTATTTAAAAATATATATATTTTAAATAGTGCCTAAGCATTAGTGTTTATCTCAATGTTTAAACTTTAACGCTTTAGAGTTTATTAAAAGGATAGGTATGATAATGTTTTAAACTGTAGCTACACTGCCTTCGGAAAGTATTCAGACCCCTTGACTTTTTCCACATTTTGTTACGTTACAGCCTTATTCTAAAATGTATTAAATTGTTTTTTCCTCTCATCAATCTACACACAAAACCCCATAATGACAAAGAAAAAACAAGTTTTTAGAAATGTTTGCTAAGTCAAATTTTTAATAAAAAATGAAATATCACATTTATATACGTTTTCAGACCCTTTACTCAGTACTTTGTTGAAGCACCTTTGGCAGCGATTACAGCCTCGAGTCTTCTTGTGTATGACGCACACCTGCATTTGGGGACTTTCTCCCATTCGTCTATGCAGATTCTTGTTACGGAGTCTAGTTGATAGGTAATCGACTAGCTGGACTGTTCCCCGGACTCCAGTTGTAGGGATTTGTACAATGCACAAACAAGGCTATTGAACCTGACAGACTAGCCGGACTGTTCCCAAGACTCCAGTTGGAGGGATTTGTACAATGCACAAACAAGGCTATTGAACCTGACATTGGTGTCTGTCTTTATTCCTTTATCTAACATATCATACTGAAACAATTCTCTCAAGCTCTGTCAGGTTAGATGGGGAGTCTGGCTGGGCACTCAAGAACATTCAGAGACTTGTCCCGAAGCCCTTCCTGCATTGTCTTGGCTGTGTGCTTAAGGTTGTACTACTGATGGAGAACCTTTGTCCCAGTTTGAGGTCCTGAGCACTCCGGAGCAAGTTTTCATCAAAGATCTCTCTGTACTTTGCTCCATTCATCTTTGCCTCAATCCCGACTAGTCTCCCAATCCCTGCCGCTGAAAAACATCCCCACAGCTTCCACCACCATGCAGGGATGGTGTCAGGTTTCCTCCAGACATGACAGTTGGTATTCAGGCCAAAGTGTTCCATCTTGGTTTCATCAGACCAGAGAATCTTATTTCTCATGGTCTGAGAGTCTTTAGGGGACTTTTGGCAAACTCCAAGTGGCCGTCATGTGCCTTTTACTGAGTGGCTTCCGTCTGGCCACTCTACCATAAAGGCCTGATAGGTGGAGTGCTGCAGAGATGGTTGTCCTTCTGGAAGGTTCTCCCATCTCCACAGAGGAACTCTAGATCTCTGTCAGAGTGATGATCGTCTTCTCGGTCAACTCCCTGACCAAGGCCCTTCTCCCCCGATTGCTCAGTTTGGCCGGGCGGCCACCTCTAGGAAGAGTCTTAGTGGTTCCAAACTTCTTTCATTTAAGAATGATAGAGGCCACTGTGTTCTTTGGTACCCCTGCCCAGATCTGTGCCTCGACACAGTCCTGTTTCAGAGCTCTACGGACAATTTATTCGGCCTCATGGCTTGGTTTTTGCTCTGGCATGCACTGTTAACTGTGAACCGTATATAGACAGTTGTGTGCCTTTCCAAATCCAAATCATGTCCAATCAATTGAATTTACCACAGGTGGAATCCAATCAAGTTGTAGAAACATCTCAAGGATGATCAATGGAAACAGGATGCACTTGAGCTCAATTTCGAGTCTCATGGCAAAGGGTCTGAATACTTATGCGAATAAGATATTTCAGTTTTAAATATCCTGAGTGTTGGTGTTAATAAGTGTGTAAGTGTGTGATTGTGTCATTTTTACTCTGTGTAGAGTAAAATACTCAAAACCATTGTCACGCCCTGACCTTAGAGATCCTTCTTATTCTCTATGTTTGGTTAGGTCAGGGTGTGACTCGGGTGGGAAAGTCTATGTTTTCTATTTCTTTGTGTTTGGACTTGTGTGGTTCCCAATCAGAGGCAGCTGTCTATCGTTGTCTCTGATTGTTGACCACATAAAAGTTGTCATTTTGCTTTTGGGTTTTGTGGGATCTTGTTTTCTGTTTAGTGTCTGTACCTGACAGAACTGTGCGCTTTCTTTTTCACGTTTGTTATTTTGTTTGAGTGTTTTTTGAAAATAAAAATCATGAACACTTTCCACGCTGCGCTTTGGTCCACACTTGGTCCGTTACAACCATTCCCATCATTATCATATTTTCTAGCATGCGCTATTGCAGGTTGATTTTTAGAATTGTTTGTTTCAGTATCTGTGTTTTTGCATGTACATTGATTGATTGATTGATTGATTGATTGATTGATTGATTGATTGATTGATCTTATGCTACACAAAGATAAATAAGATACATTTTTCTAAACTAATCAAATCCGATTAGGATTTAATGCACCCATTACTGAGATGGCTGTTCCAGTTGAGATGATTTCATTAGTCTCTTTTATCAATCTCCCCTACCTTGACAGTCATTCTGAATGCAGTTTGCCGGTGATTAAAAGTTCAAATTGTTGGATATTCTCACTCTGGCTGGATTCTAATAGGAATTAGAGATCACTTTGCAAGCCAGCACACTGGTCCTGTGTGGCTCAGTTGGTAGAGCATGGTACTTGTAAAACAGACTTGTGGGTTCAATACCTATGGGGGACCAGCGTGAAATGTTTTTTTTAAAGTATGAAAATCTATGCACTCGCTACTGTGAGTCTCTCTGGATAATAGCGTCTGCAAAATTACTAAAATGTAAAAAATCTAGTGATGTGGCATGAAAACCATTAGTTTCATAATACTACCGTGTTAGGGTATAATGAGTCCCTCAATGAAAAGCCTTGATATATGATATATGTAAGGTATTGTCATAAAAAGTTACATTTGAAAGGCTAATAAGAAAGGTGGAACCGTTCATAGAGGGTTCTACCTAGAACTAACCAAGATGGCGTAGCAGTAAGACGTGTTTGTTTTAGTCCCGTGTAAATATTCATTTAAAAAAAGTATTACATTTCAATATATTTCAATCTATTTTTTCAATTTTCGGGTTAAATATACCTTCCTGCAACCCGCCTCACCCAATGTGGTACAGAACTGCTATTTTTTAGACCTTATAACTCGAACCTCCATCAGAAGCTAGCCATCAGAAGCTAGCCAGCTCTGGACCATTACACCGGATCATCACAGCTAGCTTGCTGCTACCGAGTGGCTATTGTGGCTATTGCCCTTGTCCAGAAGCAAGCACCAGTTAGCCTCGAGCTAGGTCCATCTCCCGGCTAGCAAACGAAGTACACCAACTACAATATCTCCCTTGGCAATTGACCTGGACATTTGTTGACACGTAGCCCTGCCGATCCATCACGACTGGTCTGGGTGGTCTGGGTGGTCTCTCTAATGTCAATATGCCTTGTATGCTGTTGTTTAGGGTAGCTCTCATTGTTTTATTTTACTGCGGAGCCCCTAGTCCCGCTCAACATGCCTCAGATAGCTCCTTTGTCCCACCACCCACACATGCAGAGACCGCACCTAGCTTAACTGGCGCCTCCAGAGATGCAATCTCTCTCATCGTCACTCAATGCCTAGGTTTACCTCCACTGTACTCGCACCCTACCATACTCTTGTCTGTACATTATGCCCTGAATCTATCCTACCACTCCCAGAAATCTGCTCCCTTTATTCTTGCACTAGAGGACCAGTTCTTATAGCCTTTAGCCGTACCCTCATCCTACTCCTCCTCTGTTCCTCTGGTGATGTAGAGGTTAACCCAGGCCCTGTGTGTCCCCAGACGCTCTCATTTGTTGACTTCTGTACCCGTAAAAGCCTTGGGTTCATGCATGTTAACATCAGAAGCCTCCTTCCTAAGTCTGCTTTATTCACTGCTTTAACACTCCGCAAACCCTGATGTCCTAGCCGTGTTTGAATCCTGGCTTGGGAAGGCCACCAAATATTCTGCCATTTCCATCCCCAATTACAACATTTTCCGTCAAGATAGAACTGCTAAAGGGGGCGCAGTTGCAATCTACTGTAGAGGTAGCCTGCAAAGTTCTGTCATACTATCCAGGTCTATGCCCAAACAGTTTGAGCTTCTAATTTTAAAAATCCATCTCTCCAGAAATAAGTCCATCACTGTTGCCGCTTGTTATAGACCCCCCTCAGCTCCCAGCTGTGCGCTAGACACCATATGTGAATTGATTGCCCCCATCTATTGTCAGAGTTTGTACTGTTAGGTGACCTAAACTGGGATATGTTTACCACCCCGTCCGTCCTGCAATCTAAACTAGATTCCCTAAATCTCACACAAATTATCAAGGAACCTACCAGGTACAACCCTAAATCCGTAACCATGGGCACCCTCATAGATATCATCCTGACCAACTTGCCCTCTAAATACACCTCTGCTGTTATCAATGATGTCGCACTTGTTACGGGCAATTCTTTGATCCACCTCTACGCAGACGACACCATTCTGTATACATCTGGCCCTTCTTTGGAGACTGTGTTAACAAACCTCCAAACAAGCTTCAATGCCATACAACACTCCTTCTGTGGCCTCCAACTGCTCTTAAACCCTAGTAAAATGAAATGCACGCTCTTCAACCGATCACTGCACGCACCCGTCCGCCCGACTAGCATCACTACTCTGGAGGGTTCTGGACAACTATAAATACCTAGGCGTCTGGGTAGACTGTAAACTCTCCTTCCAGACTCAGATTAAGCATCTCCAATCCTAAATTAAATCTAGAATTGGCTTCCTATTTTGCAACAAAGCCCCCTTCACTCATGCTGCCAAACATACTCTCGTAAAACTGACTATCATTTACAAAATAGCCTCCAACACTCTACTCAGCAAATTGGATGCAGTCTATCACAGTGCCATCCGTTTTGTCACCAAAGCCCCATATACTACCCACCACTGTGACCTGTATGCTCTCGTTGGCTGGTCCTCGCTACATATTCATCCTCAAACCCACTGGCTCCAGGTCATCTATAAGTCTTTGCTCAGTAAACCTCCGCCTTATCTCAGCTCACTGGTCACCATAGCAACACCCACCCATAGCACGCGCTCCAGCATGTATATTTTACTCGTCATCCCCAAAGCCAACACCTCTTTTGGCCGCCTTTCCTTCAAATCAAATCAAATCAAATTTTATTTGTCACAAACACATGGTTAGCAGATGTTAAATGCGAGTGTAGCGAAATGCTTGTGCTTTTAGTTCCGACAATGCAGTGATAACCAACAAGTAATCTAACTAACAATTCCAAAACTACTGTCTTATACACAGTGTAAGGGGATAAGGAACATGTACATAAGGATATATGAATGAGTGATGGTACAGAGCAGCATACAGTAGATGGTATCGAGTACAGTATATACATATGAGATGAGTGTGTAGACAAAGTAAACAAAGTGGCATAGTTAAAGTGGCTAGTGATACATGTGTTACATAAGGATGCAGTCGATGATGTAGAGTACAGTATATACATATGCATATGAGATGAATAATGTAGGGTAAGTAAGCCAATGAACGAATTGCAAGAATCACTGAAGTTGGAGACTTATATCTCCCTCACTAACTTTAAGCATCAGGTGTCAGAGCAGCTTACCGATCGCTGCAGCTGTACACAGACCATCTGTAAATAGCTCATCCAACAAACTACCTACCTCATCCATATTTGTTTTTGTTTTTCTGTTTTTTTGCACACCAGTATTTCTACTTGCACATCCTCATCTGCACATCTATCACTCCAGTCACTCTAATTGCTCAATTGTAATTATGGCCTATTTATTGCCTTACCTCCTTACTTCATGTGCACACAATGTATACAGATGTTGCTATTGTGTTATTGACTACATTTGTTCATCCCATGTGTAACTCTGTGGTGCTGTTTTTGTCCCACTGCTTTGCTTTATCTTGGCCAGGTTGTAGTTGTAAATGAGAACTTGTTCTCAACTGGCCTACCTGGTTAAATAAAGGTGAAATAAAAAATAAAAAAAACAGAGGGTTCTGTGAAGAACCCTACATAGAGGGTTATAAGTATAACCCTCTGCAAAGGGTTCTACCTAGGACCAAAAAGGGTTCCCCTATGGGGACAAACCCGAAGAACCCTAAATGGTTCTACTTAGCTCCTTTTTTCTAAGATATGGCTTTGCCACAAAGGTTCTGTCTAGACAATATATGGGGCATACAGTCCAATCTAACCATTACAATTGACCCCATAACATGTGGCACAACTACAACTAAATTGTGGCTGAATTATTGATACAATAGTATATACAGCATTAAGAGGGGGCATGAAAGGAACCAACATGGGAATGGTCAGCTAATTTCATATGGGAGCCTGAGGGCGCATTCCACCCAGTGAAGACCAAACATATTGACATCTCTGTGTGGGGAGAGACTGTATATATATCAGGTTGGTACTGGACAAGAAAAAATAAGCAGCACCAGTCCACTTACGAACTTACAAACCACCGACAGCCCGCTTCAATGCTCCCTTTTTTTGTTGTAAACATTGACATCCATAACCTACTTTGACTGACTACATGACATGCTGGAAGTAATATAGGCCATATTATTTTACTATATTTTTCAAAACCTAATACCATATCTGTCTGTTTATTAGCAGCCTCACACTGAATGAAACTGACACTACAATAATAATCCCCCCCCCATATCAATAGGTCATGAAAATGTTTTGGTTTGGAGACCAGATGAATTGTGAAACAGTACAAGCCTATAGTGTATTGGTAAGGACAAGGTGCTTTTATTGAAGGTGGTTGACCATCACCAAGCTCATTGGCTAACATTTCTAGAAGTGTCCAAAAGCCTTTGTCCACTCTGCACTTCCATTTCCACCTATCTAGGAATTGTGATGACCGTGCCTCGGGGCGACAGAGACACCTTGAGGAGCGCCCACCTTTAAATCCGATGCTCCATGACTTCAACCATGACCCCTGGCTGGGGGGATCCCTCAGGCAGGATTTAAACGAGCTCCCCCAGGTCCGCTGCGGCTCCTCTCACACCATTATGTTTACAAGAGATGAATAGACTTTTATTTAGCAGTTGGTTAAATATACTCATTCGACTATAGACAGACAATTTGGGTAAGTGGCTACAAATTTGGGTGAATGCACCCTGACTGTAGGCTATGCGTAAATATTGAGACTAAAGGAAATGGGTGATTATGGAGTGGCTGTGACAGAATGTTGAGGGCTGTGCGAACATTATTCTGCCCCCGAAAACTTACACATTTTTGGATAAAATGCATTTCAATGCTCGTTTGAATGTACATTAAAGCATTTCAGTTGATCATTAGAGTTTTCTAGAAATAGTATCTCTGACATTGTCCAGTTATTTGTTCTATCTTTTGCTATTATGGAGGACGGAAGGCGAGAAAAGCATACAATATTGGGATATTGATCCACGCCCATCACTGCAGAAAAAAAGTCGGTTCAGAGGGCTACACAATTCAGACTGGACACCCAATCGATAAGATACTCTATCAGCCGTTTCCATGGAAACTCGCAGAGCAAGGACAGAGACTGCCATGTATTTATTTACACCTGCCTATTTCATATACCTATGGTGATAATGAAAGTGTCCGGGAAATGAATGCAACGATGTTGGAATTTATATATATTCCACTTTTAAATAAATGATACAATGTGTAATAACTTTAAGCCGAAATTTAAAAAAATGTATTGGGACAGATATTTAACGATAGGGGTTTCATGTGGCAATAGGAAAAACTAAAATACATTTTATTATTTCAGAAAAGCTAATAATGCACATAGTACTGTTGAAATCAGCAGTTGTTTCCTGACATTGGAGAGGGCTTCTTTCGTTGTTGACCTCAATTTGGAGGTCGAGCAAGCATGATCAATGTGCTGGCCATTAGCTCACCATGAGCAAAAATAGGGGCAAGGCCAGAGAGCAGAGAGACATAGGATGAGAGAGAGAGGGAGTGGTTGAGGGATTGCCTACGCTTTCCTCTTGGTCAGCACTGAAGATCAAAACGCTGCACCAGAGCCAGACAGAATGTCAAGAGAACTTGACACCAGACATACTCTTGTCTGTCTGTAGTGTGCATTGAACTTATCACACTTTAAACAAGGGACTCATTGGCTCCTGGTGCTCCACTGGTCCGCCCTAAGTGAGGGGGATGGATATCATGATCTGGCCTGTGTTGATCATGTGTTGTTGTATTGATTGGCAATCGAAGCTACTGCTGAAAATGCAGGAGGAGAAGGGAATTGGTTGTGGGGACTTGCTACAGTGGATCTGGTGTACAATGCTGCGGTCATGGACATTGAGTCGGAGGAAACAGTTGTGGAAAACCATGTACTGTATTTTGAGGGCATTTTTAAAAAGATTTTTCCTTCAATCTATTTTGGTTTAAATTCATGCAGCTTTCTGTTAACAAAAATTGTATCAAATTAAATCACATGCAAATTCCTAAATGATTATGTATTTCCTGACACTATTACATGATCTATTTCAGTGAAAACAACTACAATGTAACATTATATGCTACATTTGTATTGTACAGTGCCAGGTAGTCAAGTAGTGGGTCAGAGTGCATCATTGCATTGTATTGCTGAGATGGAGGGAGGGAGCAGGGTAGGAGAGGCTGTTCCTGTTTTGTAAGCTGTGACATAGTGGTGTTGATGGGCACGTGGCTCTGCAGAGTTGTTCAGGGGCTACTGGCCACTGCCTTGACCTTTGACCCAGGCCTTCATTGTGGGGGTCGGGTTCTCGACTCCTCGTACCTCCCATCCCAACACCTCGGTTCAGCCCCTCAAGCCTTCTCTCCTCCGCTACACCTTATTCCGATCAATGACAGTTTCATGTGGCTTCTCAGGCCTGCAGTGACGTGTGTCCTATTGATTTATCGACATTACTCCAGGCAACCAAACCCAAAAGCTTTCTCTCAGTAGGCAGCCAGGCTCCAGCTCAGTAGAGCTACCACCACCTGTACAGGATGGGCCCATGCCAAGTCATCGAACTAGAAACAGCACTGGTCGTAAGAGCATCACATTAGCAGCAGACACATCCAAATGGAATGTGTCGCTTAGCCAATGCCTTTTCCAGAGCTCCTCCATCCATTCTGTATCATCCACCATTCTATCCTCAACTGGACATTGAACAGGGACAATGGGAGCCGCACTCTCACACAAACACATACTGTCTCACCAGTTTCCAGAGGCGTCTCCTCAGTTTTATGGTTTAAAGGTTATTTTCTCTTCTCTTGTCATGCCCATGCTTCATCCTTGTGGCTGTTGCTCTCATCTGCCTCTCCTGTGGGACCCCACCCCCCCAGGCTCTATGGTGTCCAGTGAAAGGCCGGGGAGTGGGGTGCAGCTGGACACTCCCTGTGGCCTGGCCTCTGAGGGGGAGGGGTTCACCATTAGCATGGCCCGCTGGCAGCTGGCTCAAAAGGAAGGGATTGGAGATCAGTGACCTGTCCACAGTGTCCAGCTGGGGGGTCATTTCACGGCCCACCTCCGGCCACGCGCTGGACAGCCATCTGTGTGTATGCGGCATCCTCTTATCGGGATGACCAACAAAAGTTACGAAATCTGTTTGCCTAATCTGTGGAGAACCTCCAAAAGATGGCTACTGCCACAGCTGCCTCGGTGTGTGCATCTGCAGTCTAATACAATGCTTTGTTGCTTTCAGCATTACAACTATTACAGTGCTCCATCTGCACTTAATGACTGTGAATACTCTGTCCTATGAAGATAGTTTCTGTTTGTCACACATGTATTCCACATGTGAGACATAGATATGATCAGAACCATATTAAAATGTTCAACATCGGCTGCAGTGGTTTTAGGGTGAAATCTCTGAATCGTGAAATCATTTGTACAGGGATGGGAAAAATGGTGTTCCTCTTTTTAGTGTGGAAGACAATGGAGGTAAATCATCACAGATGGACTACCAGATCTACTTTACTCTCCCCATTCAGTTTGATGGCTCTGATCAGGGAACAGATTAGCACTGGTTTGTTACCCCTCCTCCCTCCTCCTCCTCCTACTCCTCTGCCCTCCCCCCAACCTTTCATCATCCTCTCCTTCTCTGCCCTTCTGTCTTAAACTGTTTAAGGTGATCGAATTTTGCCCATCCTCCCAGTATGGTCGGAGGGGATCAAAGGTGACTGACCCTTGCCTGAATATAAAGGTTGGGGACCTTCATAATAAATAGGGATCCTGCAAAACAGATCTGGATTGCTAGATAGCACTAGCTACAGTATATACCTAACCTCAGCTTCACCTCTATTTCCCAATCCAACATCCTATTAGTATTTATTAATTCTGCTTTATTGGTGTGTTCATATCAGAGAGTTGTTTAATACGATTTCATGAATTGAACAGAAAAAAAATGTGAAAGAAATGTGCTTTCTTTGTCCCTTGGATGAAGGGACAGATACGTAGATAAGCATCCTCGTTGAAGGCCGTTGGCAAGCAGAGCCATTTCTTGTCCTGTAACAGGATATCCTCACAAATAGAGGTGTAGAAAAGTGAGAACTGCCTCGTCTCATTTGGCCATAATGAGGGGGGGAAGGGGATGAGCTGAGTTTGGCTGAGGAGTATCGATTAATTTCCCAATAGCCTCTGGTCCATGAGCCGCGAACCCTGGCCTCCGTTGCTAGGTGACCACACCATCCAAGATGGAGCACAAGATGATGAAGGGTGACAGCAGAGCTGAGGGTCACTGGGGCCAGTGGTCATTCTGAGCCCCTGTGGGAGGCTTCGGACATGCAGATAATGCAATGAAACAGGATATAGGCTATATGGGCTATAGAGGTATCTTGCAAAGCATGAACTGTGTATAAGACAGTAGTTTTGGAATTGTTAGTTAGATTACTTGTTGGTTATCACTGCATTGTCGGAACTAGAAGCACAAGCATTTTGCTACACTCGCATTAACATCTGCTAACCATGTGTATGTGACAAATAAAATTTGATTTGATCTGATTTGATTTATGTGTTATAAGGCGTTTAATGCCTTAGATGTGGAATCTCCCAGTGATATTCACAGCTTTCTGTACATTAGGCTCAAATCAATTGAATACGCATTGCAGTGTTTATGCAGCATAGGTTTTCCACCCTGGTCTAATACCTTTGCAGAATGGGTTAGGGTACATCAATACAACATGGACTCCCCCCTCTCAAGTAGATGCTTCCAGTTTTCTGAATCAGACATGAATGTGCAGGTTGTTTGTAAGCAAGGATATTGCATAAACATGGCTGGTTTGATACCAACCCATTGCCTGGATTCTGTTGATCAGCCATTTACCTGGAAACTGTTGATATAAGAACAATTCCCCAAATGTACAAGCAACCAGAAGGTAGCTATTTACTGGACATTTAGTAATGTTCTCTTCAGCCTTTTAAGGTTTCAAACATGCATGTTTCAAATACAATGTAAGTGCATTTCTATCCAGACTAAACAGTGGCCACTGTTTATTAGAAATGCACTTCAAATGTATAAACATTATGGGGACATTATTAGGCTTCTGTTTCCTTTGTGGTGTTTCTAAACCAATGTAATAACAATCACCCTCCATCCACATAACACCACAATCTGAAGTGGGAATTTAAAATACCTAAATTCTGTTCTAAAATGGTCAAAAAACGAACAAGACGAGACCCTTAGGACAGGTTATTTAATCATTTAAAACTCTCAGCTCTAAAATACATTGTACGGTACAAATATATGTTACCCCAACTAAAAATATAGTTATTATCTTGACTCAATGATAATAAAAAATATTTACAATAGATTCAGAACACATTGTCAGTTATAATTCATACAATAGGTACCATTGCAGCCTTGTTCTTATTGATTGCACACCGTGAGAGGGTCAAATGATACGGAGGGGGGGGGGGCATTTCAACTCACAGACAGATGTAAAAGGATCTACACCATTCTGGCCTCGGCAGTGAAGTTACCAGAAGGCAAAACCACATTGGGTTAAGGTCAAGGGGATAAGCCCATACTGTCAGCCATAAAAGGCCACCTTGTATTGTAGAGTTGCCAATGTAGCATTGCCTCCTCCCTGCATGAATCCTTTCCCTTTATCTTCTGCCATGTCTCTCATGTGAGCCTCAGTAGTTGCAGAGACATGTTTTATTTCTGTGTTTGAGTCCATATCCTGAGGACGGTTTTGGAAGTTTTTCTTTCTATTAATAATAGTGGGGGGTGGGAATGTGGTTATGCATTTGCTTTGGTACAAGGCAGGATGTTCTTTCCTCTTTTTATAAAAGCCCTGAGCTGTATGAGTAGATTTTCTCTTAAACATTTGTATCCCATCTGAGACCAACCTTTTTCTGCCCTGAGGATTCTGTAGGCCTCCCTGCCCGAATAACTGAAACAACACTACAGTACCAGCCTACAGAAAAAGGAAGAATATGGGCAGTTAAGAGCTCCAGTACGGACATCCAAATGTGAAGTTCACTGATAGGGAAGAGAAAAAAGAAACAGTGAGAAAGAAAAGTCAGCCTTTCACTCTGTGTAATTAGATTAATGTGACAAATTTGCCCCAAACATTTGGAAAATTATCATTTATTACAATTACCACAGAGAGCCCCTGTTGCAAGAGTGCTTGAACTCTTGTGTGTTTGTGTGTGTGTGTTTGGCTGGGGAGAGTGAGGGGGTGTTTGAGATAGTATCAATCGCCAGGCCAGGCCATTGAATGTATTGATTAGTTACCTTTCTTATTAACATGCTGATTAAAGAGAGAAGGGAGAGAACCGGTAGGCAGGAGAGAGACGCACATATGCCGCTGGGACACAGAAGAGCCCTGCCGCAAGCAGGGAGACAGAGCTTAGGCAGAGGATGCAGAATGGATTAAAAAAACAGGACAAGGAACGGAAAGCAGGGGATAATTTGAGGAGAGGAGAGCTCCGGAGCTCCGGAGCAGGCTGCGGCTGCGGAACGGAGGATGGGAGAGGAGGGGAAATGGATGCAGGTGCTGACCTGACAGGCAAACAGACGAGAGAGACGCTGATGGCTTGAAACTCTAAACAGCACCGACTGGACAACACTGAGCTAACCTGCAAAGACTCATACACTCTTGGCTGTAAGAGACACACACTCTCATGCTGACAGGCCAAGGCAAGCATCATCATGGTAGAACATAGAACAGTACGTATGATGTTAATCTACATGTAAATGTTTCATAAGTGGTATCTCTAATGCACAGAGGCAAATGGTCATACATTGTTAAGCAGTTATGATTAGGGAATTCATAAGATGGTTATGAATGTTTCTGAGAAATGGGTTTTTATTCCAAGCGGGACTGAAAGGTGTGGAGGGCATGCAAGGAGGGAGATGATAGAACGGCAGGGTTCGTTTGTGTGAATGTGTGTGTGTGTGTGTGTGTGTGGGGGGGGGGGATAGAGCATGAGAGAGAGACAGAGAGAGAAGAGAGAGGGATAGAGAGAGAAGAGAGAGGGATAGAGAGAGAAGAGAGAGGGATAGAGAGAGAAGATAAGCGAGAGAAGGAGGGGGGTCAGGAAGAAAGAGGGGGAGAGGGGGTGTTCATGTGAGTTTGCTTTGGAATCAAATCTGTTTAACTATAGGTAGAATAGAAAATCAAATAGAATATGCAAGATCCAAACGATATCGCATCAACATAGTCATAGGTATCACAAGACAATCAAAAGGCATTAGCCGCAATAGGTTGCAATAAAACGTGTGGTGTTGCGCAATCAGAATCTTTTCTGATATTCTATTAGATTTTTTGTAGAAGAATCATAAATAGTTTTTTTTATTTTTATAATTTCAGTAGGTACCATGCATGGATTCTTTAAAACTATATTCTGGGATTTGAAAAAGAAACAAAATGGGGTCCCTGACACTTGTTTTGGTATACAGCTGAGGGATGGGGCTAGGGAAATGTAACCCCTCTCAAATTCAAACAGCGCTGGAGACACAAGAACTGTGACAGAGTGGGATTATGGGTTTTCCATGGTGACGACATACATTGGTTTACAGACAAATAAAAATAGATAATAGACTAATAAGAAAGAGAGTTCCAAACCTCTCTGCCAATAACAGATCGTTTTCCCCTCCCCACTCAGACCACTCCCAGACAGACCTAGCAAAATTCTTGCTTAAGAAATAGTTTTTTGCTAAAAAAGCTTTGCCCATTTTAATATATTACAGTAAGGTACTTAATTGTTTATCAGATTTTTTGAGATTGATACGGAAACGGCTGCATTGGGCCTTTAAGCTCATTAAATGACTGGTGAACAGCTTCCCAAATCCCAGACTGTGGCTTTAAAGTTATGCAACAAAAAGATGCCTCTAAATATTTTATTGACCAGGAGAAATACGGTGAGATTGTAACCATGACCTAAAGGCAATATCTATATCACATTACCTTTGACAAGAGACATTTTTTCTTCATACAACTTTGGGGTTTTAGTTACACAAGACCAATTTGACTGTGTTTAATGCTAATGCACTAATTTGTTCCCTATAGACCTATGTTACCAGCTGCAGAAACTGCACAAGGAAAGTCAGTTGTTGAGTAGCCTAATGCTATTGTTCAAACTTTACAGAACTCCTACAAAGTTAGTTTAAGATGTGTACCAGAGCGCAACAAAGCGCAACTATATCGACCCTTCTAACCCGTCGAGTAGAATGTTGCATATTAAAACGTTTTTCCCTCTTTCGGGAAGCAAACATTAGCAATAAGATACTGTCATTAACATAAAGAATGGATGCCTGTAATTATTCTAACTATAATAGCGTTGTGATTTTAAGGTCTACATTTATAAATATGCAAGATTCCTATATTGATTAGGCTAAACATCAACAAATATGCACACAAGCACGAACACACACACGCACGCACGCACGCACGCACACACACACACAGACACACACACACACACACACTGAACTAAGCTAAACGAACTAAGCTAAAACAACTCCAAAATGTTGTTTTATCGAAGACCCTTATGTTGATAACATTTATGCCATAACTTTAGCCAACAGCTGCACCTGGCTGCACACGTGTGTTTTAATCTGAAAACTCGATGCATCGAAAAGTCGATACTCTTCAATTGTTAGCCTAGGCTAGGGCAAAATCTATCTGCGATGTATTATAATATATTGCTTTAATTGAATTGAGACCAGTGTGAACCGAAGTACAGTAATTTAGGCTAATTGTTTATCTTATTGGGCGTTTGATTCTAAATGTTTTTTAATTGTTTGACTGGTTACAAATAGCCTACGTGCAACATATTCTATTGCCTATAGGCCGTCCAAGTGTAATATTAAACTGTCAAATAATTCAAAACTAAAGTCAAATGACTAGAAAATTGTGTAAGCCATAAAAGCATAAGTGCACAAAGTTGTTCTGACCCTGACATTTAGGATGCATTCGTAGGCTAATGACTGAATAAAGTTAATGTAAAATATGCTGCTATACTTTTAGAATAAAATAACAAATATTAGGACACAAAAAGATTCATTTCTAAATCTTATATACGCGCTCTTTGGGCACCTAAGTGAACCCCTGGGCTACATGTTGAGCCTCTGTTGATGTCAACCTGTCATTCAACGCAGCTGATATGTCTTTTGGACCTCGTCAAAAATATTGGATCTAAATTGGATCGCAAATATAAGTTTGCTATCCAAAATGACACATTTATTAGGGAAGTATGGGTTTTATTGACACGACTTCAGCAAACATAGGCCCAATGCGTGGTTAATGACGTTTCAAACACAATGCGTTTGATTGAATTCTAAAGTATGCGTTATCCACAACTAAAAGTACATCCACAATTGATTATCAAGTTATATCTCTATCGGATTTATTGGCTCGCTCATGTATTGACTCACTAAAAACACCTGTACTGTCTTAAGCTGTAAGTTACATGAATATGATCCAGACTTTTCATTGATGAATAGATCAATAGCCTAGAATTTTATTTTCTGAAGTTAGAAATCTAATCCAGTCAAATTAATTAAATTATTGATTATTCTCTTGCATCAAGCGTCATGGTAGTAATTTATTTATTGATGGGCTGATGGGTGTGTTTTCATTTTAAGAATTAATATATAGGCCTAATAAAATAAAAACAATAAAATGAAACATCATACAGTTTCGGGGGGAGAAAAACCAAGAAAATATATATTTTTTTTATAGACAAATTAGTCATTTCTTAGTATTACTTTTAAAAATGTTGCTTGAGGTATGCCTAATCATTTGATAAATAATTTGAATAGATAATTGCTTTCAAATGATTCTGCGGTTTAAAAAACACTCAGCACCATGGTTACAATGAAGGCTATTTCGTAATACCTTTTTAGTCAGCTATCTTTATTTACATTTTCTCTTGAAACTGACAAACAAATTGCACACCGATACAAATAAATATCTCCAATTTACAAGTTGACCTGTCACCTCTATAGCCTAACATTTGTCTATTTATGGCATTAGGCGTTTATACTTTACCAATAGGCCTATAGTCTATCATTTACAGGCCAAATGCACCACCATATGTGACCAAATATAAGATAATTTATGATTTAGTTGGAATAAACACATTGTGAAAGGAACAGATAGCTTACAATATGTTACGCAAATCCCAAACTCAACCCCAAATGCCATCCATCCATCTCAATGTCACCGCACAATGCCTAAACAGACCAACAAACTGGCGACATTTTCTTGATTTAAAGCCAACTATTGAAACTATTTCAACTTTTGACATGCTCTGTACGCCTATTTCAAGTAACAGACATGTTAATGACCTTATATAAAGTGGAAATGCTGAAGTTCGCGTAACTGGGATTGGTGTAATGAAAATGATATTTCAGTAAGAGAATAGACAAAAGGAAAAATATTGTTTTGTGCCTATCAAAATATATATCCAATGGACTGAACAATGAACGTTTGGAATAGCTTTTACAATGCAAAAATGTCAAGATCTTTCAGTTTATTAGCATATGGTTTGTTAACTCATTAAAATAAAAGTTAGTGTGTCCTATGCATATGGTGAGATAGGCCGACATAAGCCTATACTGACACAACGAAATTGGAAAGTAACTTCTGGTTGCAAGGTTTTGTTACAGGAGAGCAAGCTGTTACAGGAGAACAAGCTGTTACATGAGGGCACGCTGTTACAGGAGAGCACGCTGTTACAGGAGAGCAAGCTGTTACAGGAGAGCACGTGACGTGTGTATGGTTTGGTTACATTTACAAATAAACATAAAGTAGACATGCATAAATAATGAGGAAATACATACAGTTCATAATACAGAGTAAAACGTTAATAAATGTAATCATCTCGAATGTGTTCGTTTTTATCGTTTATCTTACAGGAATAGGCCTAACCCGAGTGTTTAGTGATCGGCAGAAGTATAGGGCAAGGTCTTGTGTTTTATTCTTGTTTTATGATTTGCCTGTAAGTTATTCGACTTAACTAATCTATTCAGTACATAAATATGGTCAATTATGTTTTCTCAATTAAGAATAAAGGGAATCTGATAACTCTGAGACAATATGCCTACAGATCACATGTTAAGCGTTAACATATTCCACATAACATCTTCACTGTCTGTGTAGGAAACCTGAGGTTAGCTTAAAAGTAGATGTGAAAATGCAAGCCGTGTGTGTGTGTGTGTGTGTGTGTGTACGTGTGTGTGTTTGTGTGTGTGAGATTTCATTTTCATGCACTTGCCTATAGCTTACTAGGAAAAGTTAGTCTGGTAAGGAGCCTTGGACTATATGCTTAATGGCTAAAGCAGAGGAAACATACATGGTCTCAAAGCCCTGTCACTTATGGGCTAGAAGGTAAACAACCAAGGCACTGGACACGGTTTCGCTTTCAGGTTTCACGTGTTCCATCATTTGCGCAGAGAAATGCCTCTGTTTTCAAGTGAAATCATGCCGGATTTAATAATGCATGAGGGTTCTCAAGATGAAATCACCATCAAATCAGATCATAATGCTACAATCCCCAAAACTCATCTCAAACTCAGTAGGCTATTGTGTAACATATGAGCATATAGTCCTCTGCTTCAAACAATGATTTGAAAACATTTGCCGGATATGTTCACTAGCCTATATTAGGAAATAGAAATGAATATAACGGAAACTCTCCCTGGGTAGGCTTATGTATTTTCCTGATGGCTATGCATCATATAGTCCTTACTAAAAATAACATGTAAAGAAAAAACTGATATGTATGAAGGTCTAGAGCGATTTGAAGCTAGTATTAAGATTGAAAATGAATTTACAGATATAGATCACCAAGGGAGTTGTGGTCTACTTTTCCTTCCTCGTAGATTTCATGCGTCCATTGAGGTCAACTTGAAATCTCTGATACAATGGCAATGTATAGGCTTATGATAAGAGTCAACTTTTGTTTTGTTATTATGTATCTGTGTCTCAACATAGCCTGATTAAACTCATCATATCTTTGCGTCAGGTATGATATTTGATATTTTAATGTTCTACAAATATAATACAGTGACATCTTTTCCTCACGTTTATTCTTGTCATCATTATGGTTGTCATTGTTGGTATTATAGGCCTATTGTAGGCCTGTGTAGCCTACAATAGGCCTATAACATAATATCTTGTCTTAGATAAATGGCTAAATGTTGTATGATTGTGTGCTATTTGAGGTGAAAGTGGCATCCAGTTTGGTAGGCCTTCAAAGCTAGAGCTCAGTCCGTCAAACCTATCGGCTTTGTGATTATTATGATAATAAAATGTAGGTAAGGACAGTGGGTAGATTTGGATAAAAATCTATGAATTAAGCATTTTATGTGAGCAGTAGCCTTTACAAACTAAAATCATTAAAGGAGATGACATTGGGCTGGTGTTTTAGTCCTATAGCAGCGTAGGTCAAAAACAAAACAATGTCCACATGACGATATATAGGCTATTGATTTGCATCTTGGCAAAGAGAGAAATAACCGGACAGTCTCTTTTTCGAGTCGAGAAAAACCTGGTGTTGTTTTGTAATACCTTAATCAACGTGCGGATTTGACAACAATGAAAACAGTAGCCTACTGTTTGTCTTTCTGTAAATTACATATATTGTTATACGGATATGAAGCGAAGTTGAGGGCCGCATACTCCAGGCCAGCGTCTGAGTGCTGAAGCTCGGGTGTCAGCATGCCTACTCGAGTTTTCCAGCCACAGAAGGTGATCTTTCACCCCGACCTCCTAAAATACCTTTTAATTTTCGTTATGTAGCTGCTGACCATTTTACCTCCAGCTACTTGCTATCCATACATGTATCTCACCATCCAGGCTTTCTCGGCGCGGATCGATAGGGCAGCATCTGCTCCAGGAAGGCATCGGTCCCACCGCACACGGAATTTTTTCAACGCCAGAATTGCTCATCTCTGAAAATTAAACTGACAGTTAGATATGATTAGTATGCCGAGTATCAACCACATCTCCTTCTCTCAACTCCCAAATCTCTCGATCTGACACACACACACACACACACACACACACACACACACACACACACACACACACACACACACACACACACACACACACACACACACACACACACACACACACACACACACACACACACACACACACACACACACACACACACACACACACACACACACACACACACACACACACACGTACACGTACACACGCACACACGCACACACACATACGGACAGACTGACGCACAGTGGACTCACCAAATATGTGCTGTGTTAAATGAAAAGCCAGAGCAATATCTGCTATAGGTCGAGTATCTTATGTAAAAAGGTCGCATTTAAACGAATGGCCTCATTGATTTTGTTTAGAACTACAGATTGAAGTGTGCAGTCTGGTGTCAATGGGCCTGCTCAACCGTGGTTTGAGTGCTGATTAAGAGGTTCCCTAAATGAATCAGCTACAAGCGTGTCACTTGACAACGTTTAGGTGTAAGAGGTTGGATTTACATTTCCCTCAAATCTCCAAAATAAGAGAAAAAAAAGAAGCTTTAAAGCAGGAGGACATTATAATATAATTCAGATGAGCTCTATGGAGAGATACCGATTGAAGTATTCCAAAATGGGCGGTGAAAGTCTACACCATGTAGTCAATATAAATAGTTTTTCAATAGTCAATAAGACAGTAATGCGATTCTTATAATTGCATATTCATGACTAATAACATTTGTTATTATTAATAGACCACTGTGACTAATAATAATAGTAACAGTGTAATATTATAATAATCACACAATAATAAGAATACAACCACCACTACTACTACTACTGCTACTTCTATTGGTAATAATAATAATAAAAATAAAAACAAAAACAATTGTTTACAGTTAAATCTGCAGTCCGGCATCAGGTTAAAGATAATAATATGGTTGTGTAGCATGGATGGACACAAACGCACAACACAGTAGGTTATCTCAGTGAGCTACAGTAGACAAACCGTTGCAGTCCAGGATCAGGTGAATTAAATAGCTGAACCATGGTCAGGTTGTTCGCATAACTCACAATCTCTGCAGGCTATTAGATAAAAAGGCTTAACTTTGGGGTTGTGAGAAAGGGTTCGTCTTCACCTAGCTGGTCAAACCCTGTCCCCTCCCTGGAGACGTTGGCCGAAGCGAAAGGGTTAATTGGAGTTGGAATTTCATTGCACATCTGTCAGATTTTTAAGACTGTGACGTAGCCCACTGAAAGGAGCGAGTGTGAGCGGGGGGAGGAAGAGAAGCGAAAGAGTTGGTGGGGCTGAAATCGATGAAGTAGCAGGCTGAGGGAAGAGGAGGAGGAAAATCTCACGAGATAATGAAAGAAAAAGAGGAGAGCTGCTAGGTAGAGAAGAGCAAGGATACATATGGACGTTTGACTTTAAAAAAAGACCAAAAGGACAGGGAAAGGACGTATACCTAACCGCCAATTGTTTGGCCTCTGTTTTATTGTATGTAGCATCCCTCGGTGCATCTGACCAATTGTGTGAATCTGCGCGGACAGGCTGGAAGACAAGAGACAAGCGACACAATCGGAGAGATGCAGAGGACCGACAATAGACGCGGATGCGCTCATATAACGGAATAAGGTAGGAATAATACAATTGAGGTCACATATCTGTTAATTTTGGGTGTCGTTACATCTCAAAACAACTTAAATGCTCAGACATTTCCTAAACAGAACATATGACCACCATTCGTTGTCCGAATTGTGTTGAGAAATATGCAAGAATGACGCACGTTAATGTCCAAAGAATCGTCTGCGCGCTCATCGAGTATTTAGAACTTTGCTTGAGAGGCAATAATGTGATTTGTAAGAGTGGATTTGCCTGTGAAGACATCGCGATGTCATTTATTTGTGTTACACATGCATTGATCGGCTCTCGTAGGAATGAAAAATGTACACTTAATGTTTGAAATGCTTGTGACTGTGGTTATAGTCTACAACAGCCTAGACGTCACTATTGCATGAGCAGGCTATAACTAAAATACAGACAAGTAAACATTTGATCTCCCGCAGGCAAAAGAGCGACGATTCTGCGGAGGAACACAGTTGAAGCACAAAGAAAGGATAAGAAGAGTGTTGTAGCACAAATCCAAATAATGTGACAGTTAATCTTACTAAAGCTGCTTCACACTTGATTTCCTGGAGTTTGAAGGAGTTTAAAAGAGATTACTTAAGTTGTTATCAGATCATTAATTGGACAGTATAGAAGCACATAAATCAATCCATTCAGAAATCAATAAATCCATAGTATTGTGCAACAGGAGAAGGGCCATCCAGACTGTTAGTCTACTGTTAAACAACAACTAAGCTACTGAAACAACACCATAAAGATAGAAAAAAAGATAAATTCACTAAATTCAAAATGGATGGAAGTCTAGGGGAGATGTCTGTCCAAATCCACTCTGAGCTCCATAGTCAGGATGGCAGAGCGATGCTGCATTCACGGGACCTTTCAGCTGCTTTTCCCAGGCCCTCCCTTGGGGGGCACTCCATGTCCCTGGAGCCTGAGCACCGACCTCCAGGTTTCGACCACTCCATGTCAGCACTGGGCTATGGAGGAGATGCTCCATCTAGCTGTGGCAGCACGTACACCACACTAACCCCCCTGCAGCCTTTCGATGACAAATTTCACCACCACCATCACCACCACCATCCCTGCCTGCCGGTCAGCAATGTCATCGGGAGCTTTACTCTCATGCGTGAGGACAGAGGCCTGGGTGGCAACTTCTACAACCCTTATGGCAAAGATCTGGGGATGACACAGAGCCTTTCACCACCTTCTACAGGCTCTGGCTTGGGGACACCCATGCATGGTTACGGGACACTGGGAAACAGCCCCAACGGCAATGGTGGCCAGATGCTTCCTAGTGGTTACGAGGTCCACGGGGGCAACATCTTCTGCAGGACAGCAGACTTTGGCAGGGAGATGTCCCCTCCAGGGCTGGGCTGCGACTCGTCGGTCAGCCATCAGCTGAACAAGATGGAGTCTCACCAACACGCACCCAGCCACCATCCTCACATCTACAGTCAGCACTACCAACACCACCACCCCAGCCAACAGTCCTCAAAGGCCGGGGAGCTCCCCCACTCCTCGTCCTCTTTGCCCAGCAGTGAGGGCATGCTGCCCAGCTCCCAGGGTGGTGGAGGTGGAGGGGCTGGAGAGGAGATCGACACCAGGGACGTGGCCCAGAGGATCATCACTGAGCTGAAGAGGTACAGCATTCCCCAGGCCATCTTTGCAGAGAGGGTGCTGTGTAGGTCACAGGGCACTCTGTCTGACCTCCTGAGAAACCCCAAGCCCTGGGGCAAGCTCAAGTCTGGCCGCGAGACCTTCAAGAGGATGTCCCGCTGGCTGCAGGAGCCCGAGTTTCAAAGGATGGCCTCACTGCGGCTGGAGGGTAAGATTTCTTTCCATTTCTCTCCACATCTGTCTTTCTCTCCATGTTTTTCTCAAAAAATCCAACAAGATCTGTATGCTGATCAGAGGAATGAAAAACGAGTTGTGCCTTTCCTATGTTCCTAAAGGATATATTTGAATGATAGGACCATAGTTTGTACGGTTACAGAGTATTCAAGGAGCAGGGTACACAATGTATTGTGATCTAGTTAAACCATTAGAGTGGACATTTTTCCTTCATAAATGAACCATGGAGATCATAATGACAAGGACTATTGTTGGTGAAACCACCATAAAATACGATTTGTTTGTGCATGCCTGACGTTAAGAGTTGGGGAGATAGTTAGGAAATGTTGTTTCTTTTGTGGAAAGATACACTTGATTTCTTCACCCACACTTCATATGCAATCCCCGTATCTAATACATCATATCGGTGAAATGGGAGTACAAGATAAAACAACATTATGAAAAAAATAGATTTTTAAAAGGCAGTACATGATTTGTTGGTTGACATCGGATATTCGTTAGGGATACGCACTGAAGAAGATAGCACACTATACAGTGCAGTGTTACTGCGTTGTCACTCCATAGGGACTGAGAACCCATCTGAAACACGAAGCACAGAAAGAGATCCACGTG
Source organism: Oncorhynchus gorbuscha (assembly GCF_021184085.1). Taxonomy (NCBI): domain Eukaryota; kingdom Metazoa; phylum Chordata; class Actinopteri; order Salmoniformes; family Salmonidae; genus Oncorhynchus; species Oncorhynchus gorbuscha. The sequence continues at coordinate 19,774,650 of NC_060191.1, forward strand.
AACACAGTAATATGATATGGGCTGAGAGGAGTGTGCATATGTCGGCAGGGGTCTGTGAGCTGTGCAAGCAAGCACAGTGATCACAGCTTTTCGCTATCTGTCAGCAGCACAACTGATTAAGCCCAAAAGCACAAAAGGGCTCATAAGTAATGATTGTGCACTCTTGCAATCCTCTCACAATTATTGATCTTTGATTGTGTAGCTCTCTGAACACATGTGTACATCCTCAGTTCGACAAAATGTTACAATTATCACACTCAACCCAGTTACAGGTGATTCTCCTTTAGATTTCCAGAGTTTCTGTTATGTGACAGCTTTGTTGTCTACAGTATATATTCAATGCATCCAATCTTGACTTGAAGCAGTGTTATTGTGCAAGGAAGGAAACGTTTCCCCCCCTGCCGCTGAGGTGTTGTGCCATCTGTAAACTTTAGCATTTTTTGCATTTTGAGAAAACACCACCTTTTTATCATAGACGACATAACCATTTGGATTGTCTTGCAGTATTCCTGTCATTTTTACCTCAATGCTCATAGATGTATTTTCCTCACAACTCACTGCTCAAAATTCAAGGAGCAGATCAATCCCAGTCATAAAAAATGAAGGCGCTTACATGGGGGATGTATTGCAAGCGTACTAACATTTGACAACGCTTCTCCCCCACACAATCTAAACTTGCATATTTAGTTATTGGCAAAGGCACAATTTGGACAGCTTTGCACTTTTCTACATAACCTACTTTCTGAGGGGGTTGTTATTCCCTTCCCAGCCAACCCCCTTTTGTTTAATTACAAGCCTCTATTGATTTCCATGGGAAAGAGCAGCACGCCATGCCCACACACACCTCGACCGCATCGGCAGATCGAGACAGGAATTAGAATGCACAGTGCCCTGTGCTCCCCGAGTCTGAAGATAGCTCAAGTGTTCTTTGCTTCACGCCTCAACTTTTAAGATGATCCACCTTAATGCAGCACTCCTTTTTAAATACCCACCAGCTCCTTCAGCATCTCAGTGTCTTAGCCAGCTCTCCATGTTTATTGTTATCATGCCAGTTATCTTCCCTCGACATCATGTTTTACTATGCAAAGCTTTAGGATAAATGGTGGGCCTGATTATGTAATGTCATCGTCTTTTAATATTCCTCGTTATGTGGAGACATTCTGAAGCGCTTACATGGAGAAGGTTATTTTACTTTCTCCTGTTTAGTGGTTATATGCTCTCTGGATGACTGCACTGCATATTAGATGCATCTTCAGGCCAACCTCAGGCTGTGGAGGAGGCAATCAGGCTTTAGTCAGAGAAGAAGGCAGGGTGCAGCTAAAGACCACGCAGTGGTGCTTGAACACTTTAAGTCGCGAGGGATCAGGGAACCTAACTTTAAAGATGATGGCTGAAGTCCTTGACTGAAGGTCTAAATGAATAAGAAAGGTCAATGCGGTTTATGTCTCAGGTCCAGTGGCTGCGCCATCCCCCAGTAATGAAAGCCATGAAGCCAATCCACTGTATGTACGCTACTATATTCAGTTCAGTTATCCTAGCTCAAAGGTCACAAGGGAAACATTTGCATATCAAAAATGAGTAACATTCCAGTATGGTTTTAACAGCCCAGTCTCCCAAACAAACAATGTTGTTTTTATTGGGTTGTTGCAGCTCCCCATTCTGGCGCTGAAGGGGTTAACTAGCCTCTATGGGTCGAGGAGTCTGAGCTGCACAGATTTAATCAATAATTTCTATCAGCCCCTGGCCCAAGAAATCAGCAGGGGGTGGGCTGGGGCTGGAGGGGGGGACAGGGAGGGGGTCGGCTAGGAGGGGGTGGAGGTTCAGACGCCGGGGGGGTAGGGAAAGGGCTTTCGATCACGTTTCAGCAACACGAGACAAGGGCATACATCATGATCAGGGGCTGTTCCCACGATCATAAGGAGCCTATAGGGGAATATTTATGTCTCCAGGAGTAGCCCCAGTGCCAGGGATTTATAACATGGTAATTGCAAGCCTTTTACACATGATTACAGCATAAGGAAGCATTTACTTAATGGTCGGCGTTATGATCGCCAGCCAGGGAGGGAGAAAAGGATAGGATGGAGGGGCAGAGGAAAAAAGGAGGTGTAGGACACCCTGACTCCTCCAAACAACCCATAATTCCACAGTACAAGCAAGCGAACCACGACTTTCATGTCATTGCTTTCATTACCATGCGTTTCTGTATGGGTTCTATAGCTGTATGCGTTCTATAGCTGCAGTCTTCGTATTGACACGGTAGGAATATATATGCCAGTAAAACATGTAGCAGTTAGGAAAACCTATTTCTTTTAGTTGTGGTAATATTGAAATGCTTCAGGAATTTTAGGCCGTTCATATTTTAATGAGAAATGGTTCGATAACTCTCAGAAATGTAAATGAGCTGAAGATGCCTAAAAGGTAACAGGCCCTGTAATCTCAAGTTGACAAGAGGTTAGACATCCCATAGTCTAACATTTCCTTCGGATAATGATTCAGAGTAAATATACAGTGGGAATTACAGCACAATGTATTAACGGCAGAACATTCACATTTGCTAAACTCAACCTCAGCTATAGGCTAGTACATTTGAAATGTTGTCGTTATGATGGCACAGCTAATAAATGTCCTAACGATAAAATATTTTTTCAGTTGTCTTTGGGTTGCGATTTATCATTTGCACTACCGTGGGTTTACAGCAAATATCAGGCCCATCAACCCTCAGTGTGTGAGATGATTTTCAATGGGGAGATATACAGTAAGCCAATCTATCTATTGAACATCTCAGCGCCCTTCTTGGAGACTGGGGGCACAGCCTTCGCTGTGTGTATGTGGTGTGTCACTGCTTACGCTTTAAAAAGACCTTCACCATCAGCAAAAAAGAAATACAACCACACGCTGCTGATTGAGGTCTTAAAAGTGTGCATTTAGGTAATTACAAGAGTCACCCAAATATGTTTTAGTCTACATAGGGCTTCTGAACACTCGGAGGAGTGCAGAGTCTGCTTGTTTCAATCCTCTCTGACGTAACCTATTTAATAGAAAATAAATTAGTCCTCCCTAAAGTGATTATCACTCACTCTCTCCGCCTCATGTAAAAGACTTTTATGAGAAACGCATGATGTTGGAGTGTCCACTAAGACAAGTCAGCGGGGAAGAGGAGGGAAAAGGAGGAAGAAGAAAGGGGGGAAGGGGGGCTGTCTTCATTCATGAAGACAACAGTGGGTGTAGTGTTTCCAGTACATACAGTATCTATTGTAGGCCTACTTGTATATGTGGTCAAATGTTTAGTTGTGGGCAGAGTAGCCCATACACCTTGTATTGTCTAATCCTCATATGGATGCACTGCAGACACAGCCCATAGCCTCTACCGTTTTCTCTCAACACTCTAATTGGGCTACATGTAAACATTGAACAATATACCATTTTATGTGGGTCATTTCAAATGACTGAATTTTCTCTCAGAGACATGATGTTCTTTTACCTTACGAGGACTGCACTGGCTGCTCTATACTATGATCCTGGACTGCAATTGTGTGTGAATAGCCTTACGGAGCATAAACACTTTTCACCCTCCTGTGAATGATGCACAGACTTGCACATAAGTAATTTACCATCCTAATGCAAAAAGCCTTTAGGGACCTTACTGCAAAAATTCCTTGCAGGCTACTTATAGTCTACATTTGGATGCTATTTGGTTGGCACGGCAAATTTGACCAACCTCAAGTTGGCTTCTCTTTCTTTACCTTGGAAAACGTCTGTTATTCCTCTAGAATGGTAGCCTCTGCCCCCATTGCTACATCTCCGTCCTCTGTCCTGGATAACCGTAAACGGAAAACAACCACTTGGAATTGAGTCGAACTGAAATTCCAAATGAAAGCGAGGTTAAATTGTAGCCGAGTCTTACCAGTAAATGTGTAATTTTTTTTAGGTAAAACTGTAACACTAATTATTAGACAAAACTTTGATAGTCAATAATAACAACACCATAAGCCAGAACTGCAGGTAGGCCGATTGAAGTAGCCAATGTTGTTGTGCAGGAGGTAACATTTACATTTGATTTCATGCTCTAGTCTAGCGTAGGCTAATTCTGAAAACTCCCCACTTGCTCATGTACCTGCTCTGTGTTAGTCTCATTTTCCCACCACACACAGGTCAGGTGTCACACAGGCGCACTGACTTGTCACAGTTCTGCGCATGCCAACAGAAAACAGAGCAGACTAGCCCAGTGACGTGTACACTGCATTTGCCTTTCGTTAACTAACACTCACACTTTACTCCCCCCCCCCCCCGCTACTAGCACTGACTTTGCTGATAGCTACTTTATTGAGGAAAAGTACACTTACTATGAGTGAGATATGTGCTTGTCCCACCTAGCTATCTGAAGATGAATGCACTAACTAATCTGGATAAGAGTGTCTGCTAAATGACTAAAATGTCATTAAAAAATGAAATGGATTCCAAGAGGAACTTGTTAATTTGTTATTTATCTGTAGCCTACTTTATGTTTTTTTGCTGGTCTATTTGTCTAGTCAGCATTTATCCAAGTTTAGTGGCCTACTTGCATGTAATAGTGTGACAGCCTAATGTCTTGATTTCTGGTGGATTAGGTTTATTTTACCAACTGTGCAGTGAAACAAGTTGCTGATTCATGTCTTTTAGCGAATCAAACTTGCTTAGCTAAGCTGTTTTCCTTCAACAAATCCACTTTCTCTCAGCTAATCCAGTTGTCCTAGTTAGCTAGCCCGTCTATATTAGCTAACCCATTTTTCTACTTCTTCTGCCTACAGCTTGCAAGCGGAAGGAGGAGGAGCAGAGTAAACTGGAGCGTAACCAGGGTCCCAAGCGCACCAGACTGGTGTTCACGGACCTCCAGAGGCGTACCCTATTGGCCATCTTCCGGGAGAACCACCGGCCAGCCAAGGACCTCCAGGTCACCATCTCCCAGCAGCTGGGCCTGGAGCTCTCCACTGTCAGCAACTTCTTCATGAACGCCAGGCGCCGCAATGTCAACAAGTGGGCGGAAGAGGGCCGCCCCTCCTCCACAGGCTCCTCGGGCTCCAGCGTGTCCTCCTCCGCCGTTTCCTGCAGCACGGCCTGATGGGATAGAGGTGGGCTGGGTGGGCGTCGTGGCAGCAGAGGGCACATAGGCTGGTCTAGGTAGAGATCAGGCGTAATAATGTACTCCTCATTATCAGAGGGAGTGATGGAGTTGGCGTAGTTTAGTTTTTTATGAAGAATTATCACAGAGCATTTCAGACCAAAGTTGATCTCTCCTTGATATTGAAGCGGTGATACCCAGAATAATATGAGCACTTGTATGAGACAAGTTCCTATAATTTTGAATGGTCGTGGGTGAATAGTTTATTTGAGTTTTAAGAGGGTAATAGTGAGCATCCTTGATTTCTATAATTTTATCACATTCAATTTGAATATGGTGGGTTATGAAATCAAATCAAATTTCATTTTCCACATGCTTTGTCAACAACAGGTGTTGACTAACAGTGAAATGCTTTACTTACGGGTCCTTTTCCAACAATCCAGAGTTAAAGATGAAACGGTTTTTTTTAAAGAAAAAAATGGCACAAGGAATAGTATGGTTATGAGGTTATTAATAATCAGGAGGAGCCATACTTTTGTTTGCCCTTAGGGCTAATTCCATCTCCCCTTACTAGAAACAGAAATCAAGAGGCATCGCTGCATTGCATAACACCCCTAATTCAAATTTTCACCACCCGTTACATCGACAGATCTCCATCTTCTGTCCTTTGTTTCTCTGAGGAGTCAAGACGAAGGTCACAGAGAATAACACGGGGATTGTGACAAAATCAGAGCTCCATCACGTTTTCTGAAGAATGCGGCATGTGTTCCCATATAACAGGGTTCGCAGGACTGCAGAACTCTCTGGATGATCAGGAGGTTATTTCTCTCTCCACGATTCTCCGTTTTCGATCATTACCTGTCACGAGAACCTTGACTTGTCTTTTACACTTCTTGACAACGGTTCCAGCTTGAATGAATCACAGTTTTCAAGGAGCAACCTTGGTGTGTCTCATTTTAAATCGGGACAGAATCTGTAAACAAGGGCAGAATTTCAAGGGATGCCAAGTCAGAGACTTTTTGATGCAGCCCTCCAGCTTTAAGACATTGACTGACCTACCAAACAAACGCTCTGTAGCCATTTTGACTCAACCAAAACACTTTGAACACGACGGACGCAAAGGAAGAAGTACTTGTAACACAATGTATAGTAGTAGTGTAGTATTTTTTCCACTCATGTTTCAAAACACTTAACTGAACAAACCTCGGCTCCATTGCAAATCTTTTCCTTTTTTTTTTACAGACGCCTAGAAAATGGAGGAATGTGATTCTTTTAGCCCTTTTGTACAGATTTCAAGCACATTGCTCTATTTATAGAAATCCAATGGAAGTATGAGTTGTTGTTGTTCCAGTCCTGCTACGTACACCAAGGTCATTTTAGTTCCTCGAGGAACGGTTTTAACATGCCTCTTTATAAACAGTTTCATTGGAGCAAGAATTTAAAATGCCATTGCTGAACTGATCAATGTATTTATTACTGCATTTGTGTATTTAACGTTTTTCTTTTGTTTTCTCTCTATTTATTTGGTTATTTATTTATGCTATCTATATACTGTAAGTATTTATTTAATAATGCTTTGTATGTCCGTGTGAAACTGACTTTTTTTTCTGATGGGCACTTTTAGTTGTAGAATCCCATCGTAATACCAAAGATTAAGATTGTCCTCCCTGAATGTATGGCCTAAACCCCTTTCCTCTCCCCCGACTCCCAGTGATGTTACGTATCTCTCTCTTTAAGGCCTTTTTTTATAGAATAATGGGGATTTCTTTACTATTGGCAAATGTCTCTGTGGTCAGGTCTTATGTCGAGGCTAAGCTTGTTTGGATGTTGTGGTAATGTGACATCTCATAGGCTCGCAGGTTGCTTGTAAAATTGTGTTCAAACATCATTCAGCAGAGTGTCTGGAGAGTCCAGGGTTGCACTTACAGAGCATTTCAGGCTCTTAAGTGTGAATCCTTTGAGACCCCATGGAAACATGCATGCTGTGCATCTTCCTGGGGTTTGCATAGCAGTGACTCCCCTTGCTGCAGTGCACACACTCCTGTCTATGTCCTGCTCAATGTGATTTCACCATCCTCCAGACTCATCCCTTCTGCCAGTCTTCTCAGTTCCACAGGCTCCTCTAGCATTTTCTCATTTTTGCTTTGGCGGGTAGTGGGGAGGGATAGCTTGTCCACCAGCTAACGTGCGCTTCTCCTGTCTTTAACTTTGGGAGGGGCGTGTTGTCGGGGCCCCTTCACAGCGTGCACTTGAAAGACGGGCGGTCATGAAAGAGGCCATCGACTTTTGCAGACTTCAAAGGGAGCCTTTTTATCCGTCTCCTCTCTGCGTATCTGGTTTAAGGGTCCGCTCCTGGCCAGACCTGTGGGCTTAGGGGCATTCAAAGGAGGGGGGGAGATCAGAAGGGTGGCTGAATCACCCCTGAACAGGGTGCAATGTTTTGGGAGAGGGGGTGGAAGGGCACAATAGAGTAGAATTAAAGTTTAATGAGCAACAATTGTAAGCATGCTGGGACCAAGGGAGGGGGCCAGTCTGGTGCAGGGAACATGAAAACCCCTACCAGTTTTGATGTTCCTTTTTTTCAAGCTTGTCATATGGTGTTCTATCAAAGACAACAGGTCCCCATGACACCTCTATTTTTTTTTTTACACGGCCCATATTTTAGAATAGAGTCTGCCCTCAAATGGGGAGAGACTTTTCAGTCATTGTCTGCTCTGTCTTAACTGAGGAGAGAACTCCCCTTTGTACGGAGAGTTGATAAGAGTATTGCAGGTGGTCTGTCATCAGTTTACGCCTATTGCACCCCCTAGCGGAGTGTAAAGAAATGTCTCTCTAGATTAAAGGACACCTTAGGCGAGGATGTTTTCAAGCTCTTCTGGGGCTTAGAAACACAGGCACATTATATACTAAAGTATAGCTGAATATGCATGGATACCCTCTGATATTGTCTTTTGTACTATACGTGGGGTTATCATTCCATCTTAATCAGTACACCAGAAATCCAAAGATAGTCCAGTGTTAAGTAACAACAGTATTTTTAGGTTCAGCATTTGAAGTTGGAACTGAGAGATTGACATGAAGTTGTGCCTGTAGAGGAAGTATTTGGACTCCGTAACCCCAGTGTTGCCCTTTGTCCCCCTGTGTACATGAATACGTACCCATCTACCTCAACTGTGTGAGATGTTGTGTGACAAAGAAGTTTCTTAACCAAAGATTCCATCCTTTCAGGGTGTCTGTCTATCTGTCTGTCCATCTGTCTCTCATGCTTTTTCAAAACCAAATGTGCTGGAATCAATCTGTTACAGGAGCAGCCAAGCCCCATCCAGCCAAAGCGTAGTCCAGTGTACTACAGAAGTCATACTTACCAATAATCTGTATATAATCATTTTCAAGACCAAAAAAGTAGGTGACAATCCAGGCAAGGAGGATCTTGCTGTAATCAACGTTGCCTATTCCTTGTACCAAACTAGAATCATGTGACTTACTGTAACAGTTATGACAGCCCAAGAATCAAGAGTTCAACCAAAAACAAAAAGGTCAAGAGGAGACTAAAGCTATTTTTTCACATTTGTAAAACCATTATTCCTTTTCCAATATGTTAGTGTATTTGAAATACTGTTTGATCCCACTGTTGGAAGCAGGAATAGATGACTCCATTCAAAAGCTTAAACGAGGCCAAATTGGGGGAAATATTGTATTTGACATGGGGTTGTGTCTGGGTTCCTGAACTAGGACACCCACCATACTTATCGTGCCATTCTCGTCCATGTGTTAGACTAACTAATGAATGCGGCTAACCAACCAAAGGCTTAAAACACAACACTTTACATGTCAATCATGGTGGGACATTTTGTAACAACAACTAAAGAGAATCCCTTTGAATACCTCATGTGAAATTGTTTGTTGTGATGTTGCACCAAAAAATTAAAATGACTCATTTGTAACCCAATTTAGTTTGTTGGTCTGCTGACTTTATTCACGCTGCATGGCAACACACAGGATGTAGGTCTACATACACTGTGACTGAGGTAATGGAAATAAACACACATTGCAATTTACAGTCACTACAGTTTGGAGGTAGAAGTATTCATTCAATTCATATCAGTTCTTTAAAAGTTATTTTTATTTGATGACAAAATATACTTTGATTTAAATAAGTATGAAGCCTTGCACGAGCCTTGGCATGTGCGAGCCAGAACGGCTCATAGGAGCAGGAGCCTATCTCCTGTTTCTGTAGCGTGAGGCAGTTTGATGTACCAGTACACCCCCTGGATGCTAGCTACGGTGATAATGTAGATAATCACATTTGACTTATATATGATTTGTAAAACCAATTCTAAAGAAGTACCCTCTATATAGACGGAAAGTGATAGAAAGTGAAATGGTAAAAACAACACTAAAACAATGGAGGAAGTAAAAATGAATCACAGTAAATTAATAAAAGGGCTCAGCTTTTCCAGTTAGGCCCCTTTGATTGGCAGGAGTTACATGACAGGGTAGCACCCGTACAAGGCGATGCCACACTGGTTGTCCTTGTTGCGTGACATCCGTATATATCCCTGGTCTCCCCACGATAAGCCCCAGCTAGACAGAAGGTGAGGAAGATTGAAACATATTTCCAATGAACATCAATACTTCATAAACCAGGGGTCTTCAAGATTTTCTTGCCCAGGCACCCACTCCCAGGTAAACCGGCGACCCAGGGACCCCTCCCAGGCAAACTGGTGACCCAAGGACGCCCTCCCAGGCAAACCGGCGACCCAGGGACCCCCTCCCAGGCAAACCGGCGACCCAGGGAACCCCTCCCAGGCAAACCGGCGACCCAGGGACCCCCATCATACGTTAGTTACAAAATAAATCACCTGTCTTGTCATCAGGTGAAACATAATGGAATAGATTTGGTAGATTGCTTTTCAGTATTTTGACCTCCCACATTATAATTGTAATAGGAAATGTAAACTCTAACATTGCCTATTTGCTAGAAAGGTAACTCTAAACACATTTTCTCTATGAGCAGCTATTTTGCTGGTTAAACAAATGTTAGCCAGCCATGTATGTCCAAGTCAAGAAAGTTTACCAGCAGCTAGCTGACTAAACTCAACTCCATGGTAAACGAAGATTCTGAAAAACTCCACCAACGGAGTTGAGCAGAGACCAGGCTTTGTGAAATTCAGCTCCAATTACATTGATTTGCTCAAGGTCAATACTTTAAAAAAGTAAATTATGAAACACTTACCTTGTACCTATGTTTGTCCTCTGTAGTTGCGGGACTTCCCTTTTCAATGAATGTTAATCAAATACAACCACCGACTGTTTGCTCGTTTCTGTTTCTCGAAGATGTCAACTCAGCTTGAATGTGCATGTGCCAATTGAATCTATGATGATGTTGGCCTAGATGAGCATTTGGAGACCTAGGCCGAATTAATCTGAGATTCAACTGGCACATGTGCATTCACGCTAAGTTGCCATCTTCGAGAAAACAGTCAGTGGTTGTATATGTGATTAACATTTACAGAATAAAATATGGATTTCATCAAACAAAGAAAGACACGCAACTACAGAGGACAAACATAGGTAAGCGTTAGAATGTTGAAGTATTGACCTTGGGCAAATAGATGTAGTCAGTGCTTAAATGTAGTCAGAGTTTACAGATGTAGTCAGAGCTTAAATTCCCCAAAGCTTGTTCTCTGCTCAACTCCGTTGGTGGTGTTAATCAGAAACCTCCACCATGGAGTTGAGTTTCGTCAGCTAACCATCAGCCAGCGGCACTTGCCGTACTGTTCGCCTATTCGCGGGAGCTTTTTCAAAGCCTATGTTCGATACTCCAGTGAGTGTAATTGGCTCCAATCAGTGTAACCAGATACAGACGGATTTCCAAGCCCCTACTTTAAAAAAAAGGTATCTGTGACCAACAGATGCATATCTGCATTCCTAGTCATGTGAAATTCATAGATCAGGTCCTAAGGAATTTATTTAAATTGACTGATTTCCTTATATGAATTGTACCTCAGTAAAACCTTTTAAATTGTTGCATGTTTCGTTTTTATTTTTGTTCAGTGTAGAAATAAGATTTTCTCCTCTATTCTACATTCGGTATGTTGTTTATTCTGTTGTTGCTAGAGAAATTCATAAAAACATTGATATTCAAATTATTATTTTGGCGGACCCCCTGCAGTACCCCTAAGGGGCCGCGGACCCCCCGGTTGAATAACCCCACAATAAACAATCACATTAACTCCCAAACTACCAAGGTTCATTTGTCTAAAGCCTCATTTGAGTTTTACGTTCTCTTTCCACTTCCCTTTTTACCCTTCACCATGGTCCTGTTAGTTGGAATGAAACAAAGGAGCAGATGGAGGTTTGAAAAGGGGAATAAAGTTGGATACTAAGTCCACTTGGAGGATCTTTTCATCTCAGCTCTGAACAGTAGCCCTGTTTGACTAAATATCTAGATACAGAACAACAGAAGAGCAGATGGAGCTTTGAAGATGGAAACTCTTGAGTGAAGTTCTAAATCCCCTTACCTGTTCTTCACCAGCCAGTAATCCTGCCCGTCCAAAGTACCGTACCCCACAGCAAGGACAGCATGGTTTATCTTCTTTGTGCAAGTTGGATCATTGTAAACTCCTACAATGATACATGGTTTGGACAATGACAAGTCAATCCTCAATATATATGCCTTTTTCCACAAGACATAGCCCAGCAGTTGACCATGAAGTGGACAATTACTCAATGAGAGCCACATTGTTTCAGATTTAGATATACATGACCAATGTCAAGACCATACATACTATCCTTTAAAAAAATTTTTTTTTTTAATGACCCAAGAAGTTGAAATGAAGTTTTTCCGTACCACTGCGGTAGAAGGTAAAAGGAGGTCGGGTGGCATCAATGGCAACAGAGATGGGTCCGATGGTGGCCAGGGCTTCTTTCAGCACCCCCTCATCCCCCTCAGGCAGAAAGCTGTACCTGGAACAGTTTGCAGCACGCTGAGCAGGGTTGTAGCTGCACTGTTGTTGCTAACAGGGGATACAAGACAACAAACGGGTCAGATAGTGCTGCACAAGGCTAATGTGGCATGGGAAATAAGCTACAACCAGCTACTTACCAAGGGCAGCTGACCCCAGCTACACACTATTAATGCTGTTAATACTAGTTTATACTCACCACTCCCTTGTAGGGGTAGGATTTGTCAGAGTCAATGCCCTGGTTGTCGATGACATACTGGAAGGCCTGGCTCATGAAGCCACCGTGGCAGCCCTTGTTGCCGTATTTGGAGGAGCAGTCCACCAGGTTCTGGGGGCTGAGGTCTATCAGTTTTCCTGTGGTCTTCATCAGCTGGCCCTCCAGGGCTCCGACAGAGCTGAATGCCCAGCAGGAGCCACAGGAGCCCTATGGATGAGACAGAAGCAATCCCCATCTAACACCTGGATAAAGTTCATTTGAGAGTCCTATTAGTAATACCTTATTTTACAGTACTGTTTCATTATTATTGAATCTACAAGAAATTATGTCGTAGCAATGTTTGCTGAAACGTGCAATATAATCAAAAGTAAAAAGTGCAATATAATTCACAACTTGGTGTCAAATAGTGCCTAGTGGTGCTTGATTCAGTTCTCACAGAACCCCAAAAGTAATTATTTTACTATGTAATACAGAAACATTTTACTGGAACAATAAAGTGTAACTGAAATGTTCATGTTATGTAGACGTGCTGTGCTTGTCATTCAGTGGTTTTAAACTTGCACACCCTAGCACTTAGGCCAACGACTACCTCACAAAAAAGGAACTGATTCAACAACTGAGAACAAGGAAGAGGCCTACAGTAGACAAACAGCGCTGTGTTGAACATCCTCATATCAGTTATTATCCTGTAGCAACAACTTTCATTAATCCCAAGGATATTTACCAGTAGTTAAAAAAGATAATACATATAATTTATGATATACATACAACAGTACACATGTACACAAATGTTATTTGATATATTTATTAGGATCCCCATTAGCCGACGCCAATGACGACAGCTAGTCTTACTGCTGACCAACAAAGACGAAAGACTTTACAATTTGCCAGTCAAAAGTTTGGACACAGCTCCTCATTCCAGGGTTTTTCTTTATTTTACTTTTTTCCATATTGTAGAATAATAGTGAAGACATCAGAACTATGAAATAACACATATGGAATCATATAGTAACCCAAAAAGAGTTAAACAAATCTAAATATATTTTATATTTGAGATTCTTCAAAGTAGCCACCCTTCGCCTTGATGACAGCTTTCCACACTCTTGGCAATCTCTCAACCAGCTTCATGAGGTTGTTACCTGGAATGCATTTCAATTAATAGGTGGAATGTATTTCCTTCTTAATGCGTTTGAGCCAATCAGTTGTGTTGTGACAAGGTACAATAGTAGTGATATACAGAAGATAGAAGAAGAAGAAGTCCATATTATGGCAAGAACAGCTCAAATAAGCAAGGAGAAACGACAGCCCATCAGTACTTTAAAACATGAAGGTCAGTCAATACGGAAAATTTCAAGAACATTTAAAGTTTCTTCAAGTACGCCATCCCATCTGGTTTGCGCTTAGTCGGACTATCATTTGTTTTCAACAGGACAATGACCCAACACACCTCCAGGTTGTGTAAGGGCTATTTGACCAAGAAGGAGAGTGATGGAGTGCTGCATCAGATGACCTGGCCTCCACAATCACCCAACCTCAACCCAATTGAGATGGTTTGGGTTGAGTTGGACCGCAGTGAAGGAAAAGCAGCCAACAAGTGCTCAGCATATGTGGGAACTCCTTAAAGACTGTTGGAAAATCATTCCAGGTAAAGCTGGTTGAGAGAACGCCAAGAGTGTGGAAAGCTGTCATCAAAGCAAAGGGTGGCTACCTTGAAGAATTAAAAAAGTAACACTTTTCTGGTTACTACATGATTAGATATGTGTTATTTCATAGTTTTGATGTCTTCAATACTATTTTACAAATGAGAAAATAGTAAAAATAAAGAAAACCTTGAATGAGTAGGTGTGTCCAAACTTTTGACTGGTACTGTATATTTAAAAACAGTACCATGCAGTGTGTGTGTGTGTGTGTGTGTGTGTGTGTGTGTGTGTGTGTGTGTGTGTGTGTGTGTGTGTGTGTGTGTGTGTGTGTGTGTGTGTGTGTGTGTGTGTGTGTGTGTGTCTGCATCTATCAGTTACATACATGTCAGTACATAAAGGAGCAGCCACAAACCGCACTGACTGCATCTGTTCACACAAACCGCAGCTGTTCGTCATTACCTGCATTTTGACTTTAGTGACGTAGCCCTTCGTTCTCCAGTCAAAGGTATCAGGTATGGGGGCACCGGAGGATCCTACAAATGCAGAGGGCTCCCTCTTGAGGTCAGCAGGAACACGCAATGAGGCATAAGACTGGGCAATTTCTTCCTGGGTCTGAAAATGGTTGACAAGAGGCAACACGTTGACCAGACTGAGCATTTAGAGAGCACTTACTGTAATCAGCATATTAAATCCATCCCATGAACCCAATGCTACATCAACTGGGGGAAGATACACATTGAATCAGGATCACACATACATTTAAAGGCACATACTGTAGTGCAATGGGATGATACTTTTACTTGTGTATTTACAGAAGACCAATCAGATGCGTACTCATGAAAGGGTACATCCACTTGTTATACATACTAGAGGCATAAGGAAGTATATTTGCAGTCATGCTCAGTAATCACTAAGATTAGGAATGAATGCACACACTGTCTTGTCTTCAGGAAACCAGTTTAGCAACATGTCAACACCTATTGGCCAAGAAAATGGAACGCCGGAAAAAAATGACAAAGGAACTCAGCAAAATAAATAGTCATGTAGGTCAAAATCTAAATGTCTGACTCTTCCTTCATGTATACCAGGCCTGACTGCAATACCTACTGAAAGCATACCATATTCTGCATGCCAATTCCTACTGAAAGCATAACATATTCTGCATGCCAATACCTACTGAAAGCATACCATATTCTGCATGCCAATACCTACTGAAAGCATACCATATTCTGCATGCCAATACCTACTGAAAGCATACCATATTCTGCATGCCTTTTTTGGTATCATATTCCATACACGCACTATCAAACTTTTATGGGATCAGGCCAAGTTAAGTTAAGTCAAGTTAAGGCCAAGGCTAAGTTTACCTACAATTTCAGATATCAGAGTTCCAAAATGGCCCTTGGCATTGTCAGTGACCTGAGGCCCTCACCATGTCCCCCATGTGATTCATGCCCAGGTCATAGGTGTGCATGTCCATGGACGCCTCCAGGTTGTGGAGGCTGATCAGCTGAAGATTCTTCTCCCAGACCTCCCTTCGGCCCAAGTCCTCAACCTACACAGTATCCACAGTATCCACACACACAGGGGTAGAAAAATCTCAGTCAACAATACACTTTCAAATATGTAAACCACACAGGTTGAATCACAATGCATTCAGTGTTAACTAGTTAGATGTAAGAAATGGTGTGGCAGGTCGCCTAGTGGTTAGCACGATGGACTAGTGGTTAGCACGATGGACTAGTGGTTAGCACTTTGGACTAGTGGTTAGCATGTTGGACTAGTGGTTAGCACGTTGGACTAGTGGTTAGCACATTGGACTAGTGGTTAGCACGTTGGACTAGTGGTTAGCATGTTGGACTAGTGGTTAGCACGTTGGACTAGTGGTTAGCATGTTGGACTAGTGGTTAGCACGTTGGACTAGTGGTTAGCACGTTGGACTAGTGGTTAGCACGTTGGACTAGTAACCGAAAGGTTGTAAGATTGAATCCCCGAGCTGACAAGGTAAAAATCTGTCATTCTACCCCTGAACAAGGCAGTTAACCCACTGTTCCTGGGCTGTCATTGAAAATAAGAATTTGCTCTTAACTGACTTGACAAGTTAAATAAAGGTTAAAACACTTTTAAAAAAATGTATGTGGGAAAGGTGGTGGTGGTACTTTCAACCTATACAGCAAACATAATCTGTCTAAATGCCACTATAGTAGCAGCTTTGCCTTATCCTAGCCAAAACATATTGTAGTGATGCTGGTTCATCTCACCTCAGTCTGGTAGTTCTTGCCATGTGTCTTCTTCCACATCTGCCAGTGCTGTTCCAGCATTGGGTCAAACAGGGCAACTGCTGTGCCACATAGTGCAGCGAGCAGCAGGCTCCACAACATCATGCCTGCAGAGAAAATAGACAAGTGTTATTCAACCAGGAGGCAATTGTATTGTACTGTTTCATTGTGTATCCAAATAAGGAAGTACTAGTGTGTGACTCAATTAAGTTTAAGTTGCGCAAATAAGTTTACTGTGACAGGAACTACTGTAGCCTATACACAATGAGTCAGTTTGTCACAAGACCAACCATCAACGGGTATTGAAACTGTTGCGCAAACAAACTGTTGACCAAGAGTCTTTAACACTGATCAAATAAATAATTACATCACTCAGATTCTACAAAAACGTTGTATATAGAAAAATGTTTATGGCCTATTCAATAGGAAGCTTCAGTGTTCAAGATTAGGCTATCGGACGTACCGGTGTTGTTAACCCATCTCTACTGCGAAAAAGAAAGCCCCAAAACGGATAAAATTATATAATTTCATAGAAATTAAGCAAATTGTGTCGTGTAGGCTTATGTTTTAGTTAAATAAGTATCTCAGTAGGTTTGCCACTAGGCTAGCAGTAGAGATAACTTAGTTTATGAAACTGTACAATTAATTAATGTTGATGTTGTACAAAAGTTACAAAAAAGGTTGTAATGAAAAGAGGAATTCGATAATTTCACAGAAGGAAGAAAACATAAATATATTAATGGTTATAAGCAAATAATGTTGCACTGACATATTAAAAACGAAAGTAAAACGAATGCTTTATGAAAATGTTTTTAAATAAGGTCAAGTTAAAACCAAATGTCTAATTAAACGAGTCTAGCTAACTACATTATGAACTGGAAATAGCCTATCTGCCTCGACTGAAAACGGAGAAAGGTTTTACCTTGTAAAACTCGGAGTGCACCTGATGATCACTTCAGAGGAGAGCAAGGCGCGTCAATTGATTTCAGTGGGATCTGTTTTCCTGCTTTACATTTATTTGTGAAGGTCATGTGGTAGAACTTCCTCATTGACCATTTCTATTGTGTCATCTATAAATGTCTATGTTCACCATGTTAAAATACTATTTCTCATTGCATTTCAAAACAATGCTATAGACCCCTTAATTAGAATGTATATGATTTCTTGAAGGATAGAGGGGAAATATAAGAATATATAGCCAGATATCATACTGACTAGTAGCCAGCCCACTGTTCTTAAATATCTGTTCAAATATATAAACAATTGGGGTTAAGTGACTTGCTTGAGGGCACATCTACAGATGTTTCACCTCGTTGGCTTAGTGATTCAAACCAGCAACCTTTGGGTTAGTGGCCCATTGCTCTTAACAGTAGGCTACCTACCAATCTCTTTTTTAAACATTGCAATCAGTGTATTTATAAACATTACATTTAATCAACGCTACATGAACTATTCAGGAGAATTCATCTGATTTTAAGACTAGATCACAGGAAGTCTGTTGTTTGAGGGGGTGAGTCTGAGGCAGGAAGAGGCGTTACTGGTATGAAACTGGTATGTGACATTTTCACCTGTTTATTCTGTCATTGTCTCTCTATCTCAGGACCTCAAGAAGGCTTCTAATCTGTACTGTATTCATCATCAGATTTAACAGTCAACACAAATACATGTATAATTCTTACATATTGTTGTGTATGTATACATACAGTACTGCAATAGGGTATACTGAGTGGTAGTTGATTTGAGATACTTAATATAGCTGAAGAACCTCAGGAACCTTAATCTTCCTTTTTCAGTTTGTCTTTCTTTCTTTCACTTCTCTTTCCTTCAATGGGGAAATGTACAGGCACACACACACGCACATTTCAAATGAATCAACTTTTATTCCATTTAATAGAAAACAATGTTACAATTCAATCAACAGAATTTGGTGTAAAAGTGCTGAACAATAAAATAAAAGTCAACATCATCAAAAAACCCACCAGGAGCAATCTTGATCAACAAGCCATTTTTTTGCATTGACAGGAAAGCGAGACAAAACTCCCATTGCACAGCAATGTTACCTGACCTGACACACTGAATACAACCTATGTAAAGTGCTGTGCACTACGCACAATCTTCACCACAATCATAGTTGTTCCACTGTAGATCAGACTACAATTGAAGTCTGGCAGTTTGAAGATATAACAGTAAGACTTGATGTAGGGCTTTTAAAAGTGCTTGCAAAAGAACTCTGGGATACTCAAACCTCCAGACTATATGAATGTGCTATTCCAGAAACATAGTGTTATCTTCTGCATTGGGTGTAGTCATTGATATGTGGTTTGGCTTCCCTGCTTCCATGGTGCACTCTGCCACTTGGTGTTCACATGATGGGGTAACTGGCCAGGTTGGCAATGCCACACGCATTCCCGCGGTTACGTGCCATCATGATGTAGCCCTGTTTGCCCCAGCTCTCGCTCCAGCTGTTAGAGAGGGGGGAGTGAAGAGAGAGAGAGAGAATAAAGAGAATGAATCGTGATTTAGAAAAACTACATTTCAAGTCAACAGTGTGAAACGTGTTACCTGACGCCATTGAATAAGCCCAGTGCATTGTGACCCACCTGTTCTTGACGATCCAGAATTTCACGCCCTTGGCAGTTTGTCCATAGCCCACTGCAAGCACGGCGTGGTTGATGTCATCCTTGTTGCAGTTGGGGTCGTAGTACACACCTGAGTAAATAACAGTGTAAAGGAATGAGCTTTAAGAGAAGCGCTTTAGGAGTCTACTGGCATGTGTCATGTGTTAAACCACCTCAAGTGGTTGATTCTTCTATCCATGGTTCTTGGAGGCAGAATGTCACTCACCTCGCTGGTAGAATTGGAAGGTGGAGAGGGTGGCATCGATGCCCACAGCCACAGGCCCCACTTTGGCTACAGCCTTGGTCAGTGCCTGCTCGTCTCCCTCAGGGATCTCCTTGAACCCGCGACACTGAGCACCCATGCCAGATGCGTTGTAGGCACACTGCTCATCCTGTAGACAGAGTGGTAGACATGGATTCGTTTATTTATGATTCAGATTCTGATTGTTTAACAGTCACATGTACAGGGTTGCAGGTGTGGTTGCAAGGTAAAGTGAAAATCTTAGGCTGTGAGCTCCAACATGCATGACTAGTGAAATAAAATAATGAAAATGGTAATAAAGGCATTAGAAATAACACATACATAATAACAACCGTGGCAGTGATGAAGAAATGAATGTCCATTGGGGTGGAGGCAGAGTAAAGACTGTTGGGGGGGGGGGGGTAGAATGACCACAGTGGGAGCAGCATCATGATCATTGGGGGAAATGAAAACCCAAAAGTTATAATATACATATTAACAACTGCAACAGTGATGAATGTCGTTGGGGTGGGGGCAGAGTAAAATCCGTTAGGGGGGCAGCAGGAGGATGTGGGGGGATGTCCATGGGGGGAGTAGCAGGTAAGGTAAGTGAGCGTTGAGGGTGTGGGGGATGTCCATGGGGGGAGTAGCAGGTAAGGTAAGTGAGAGCTGAGGGTGTGGGGGGATGTCCATGGGGGGAGTAGCAGGTAAGGTAAGTGAGAGTTGAGGGTGTGGGGGGATGTCCATGGGGGAGTAGCAGGTAAGGTAAGTGAGAGCTGAGGGTGTGGGGGGATGTCCATGGGGGAGTAGCAGGTAAGGTAAGTGAGAGCTGAGGGTGTGGGGGGATGTCCATGGGGGGAGTAGCAGGTAAGGTAAGTGAGAGCTGAGGGTGTGGGGGGATGTCCATGGGGGAGTAGCAGGTAAGGTAAGTGAGAGCTGAGGGTGTGGGGGGATGTCCATGGGGGGAGTAGCAGGTAAGGTAAGTGAGAGCTGAGGGTGTGGGGGGGATGTCCATGGGGGGAGTAGCAGGTAAGGTAAGTGAGAGTTGAGGGTGTGGGGGGATGTCCATGGGGGGAGTAACAGGGGTGAGGGAGCAGGTAGCTGACTAGTAGTGGTGGCTATTCAGCAGCCTGATGCTATTGGCCAGTCTTTCAGTTTTTGCCATGATGCGTTTTGAGTGATTGAAGCGGGGAGAACAGGGCATGGCTTGGATGGCTGGGGTCCCTGATGATCTTCTCGGCCTTCCTGAGACACCTGGTGTTGTAGGGGTCCTGTAGGGCAGGCAGTGTGCACCCAGTGGTGTGTTTGGCTGCACGTATCACCCTCTGAAGAGCCTTGTGGTCCGGGGTGGTGGAGTTGCCATACCAGGCTGTGATGCAGCCCGACAGTATGCTCTCGATGGTGCTTCTGTAGAACACTGTGAAGAGCCTTGTGGTCCGGGGTGGTGGAGTTGCCATTCCAGGCTGTGATGCAGCCCGATAGTATGCTCTCGATGGTGCTTCTGTAGAACACTGTGAAGTTCTTCGGTATCCTGAGGTTGAAGAGTCGCTGCCTTCTTCACTACGGTGTTTGTATGGTTAGACCATTTCAGGTTCTCTGAGATGACCGTCGCCACGGCGGCCCTGTAATGGGGATGGTGGTGTGTCCAGCCTGGTTTATCTTGAAGTCCACAATCAGCTCCTTTGTTTTGCTAACGTTGAGCGAGAGGTTGTTTAAATGGCACCACGCCGTAAGAATACCTACATCCTCTCTGTAGGCTGTCTCGTTGTTGTTGGTGATCAGGCCTACTGACTTTCCACTATAGCTAGTCTTGGTGCTATGTTACTAATGTACATTGCTAGAAAATGACAAATGACTTTCATAGCACCTTGGTAGTGGTGTGTTCTATATATCAAAGGTATCAAAGGAAAATGTGGACAACTACAGAAGTGGTAAAGAAAGAATTGCCTGAGTGTTATGTTTTTTACATGCAAGCAAATTACAAAAAAATATGGAAGTGAGTATTTGTGTTGTTTGTAGTTAGGCCATTGGAGAATACATAAGACCATGGACGTCACCACTTCCCGGAATTGGTCCAAAAAATACATTTGAGCACATTATGGTTAACCGCATGTGATTATTCGCTTGTTTTGGTTAAAGAGCATGTGATGTGATAGCTCAATCAGAAACTGCAAACGTCATCCAGCATATTCCAACTCACCTGACGTGTTGTAAGAAAACGTTGACTGAAAATGTCATTTCAACAAACTAAAACAGCTGTTTGGAGAACAACTAAAATGACAGTCACATTCTTTTTCAATGTCAGCCAAACCATGCCCCTACCTGGCCAAGGTAAGGGTAAGCCTCCTCTGTGTCGATGCCTCCGTTTTCCTCAACGTATTCGAAGGCGTTGGTCATGTAGCCTCCACCACAGCCATTGTTCTCAGTAACACAGTCCACCAGGTTCTGGGGGCTGAGGTCTATCAGTTTGCCTGTGGTCTTTGCCAGCTGGCCCTCCAGGGCCCCAGCAGAGCTGAAGGCCCAGCAGGAGCCACAGGAGAGCTGAGAAAGAGAGGACATAAAACATTTACAGAGCTGTCAGAGCTGCCTTCTCCAATTTGTCCATAAGGTGGTACACTTTGACAGAGAGTCAAAGGCCCTGATTGAAAAAAAGCTTTCAGAGGGTTTGAGCAATGTTTTTTTCGTCTGGCCTCAGAACTTCTGTCGTTATCTTATTCACCACTAGAGGGTAGACATACTGCACTTACACCTCACTATCTATCACATCCCCCCCTGAACCTGACAGCTCTTTGGTGATACCACAGACTATTAGTGCTCATGTAAAGTGACCTAATGTTCATTAGATGAATGGTATAAATCTAGGGCTAATCTCCCAGTGTTCCCTGGTAGCAAAGATGTACTCCACATTTCAGCCTGGGTACTAAATTCCATGTTTACATAAATAATAAATAATGCCTCGGTGTCCAATTAGATCATAATGAGTAATTACCTTTGATAATCAAACATTCTTTACTTGTCTAAGTCAATTAGACAAACCATGGGTTTTTATTGTCCTAGACAGGTTACGTGACTGTACTGTAACTGTGATCATTTTCTACCTCACTGAAAGCAAAGAGGAATATGAAATCTGTTCTTTATAACCCCGTGTTTCCCCTAAAAATGTTCAGATGGCACCCTGCCTAGATTGTTGCTCTCTACCTAAAACCATTATTTTGGCCTCAATTAAGCTTGATTGAACATTTTGGTGCAACAAATCTAGGAAATAAGAAATACATCTAGGGGAAACACTGGACTTGAGTGACAGCTCTTTGTTGTTCGCATCCTCTAACCTGGTTCTTGACTGGGGTCACCATGCCCTTCTTGCGGTAGTCGATGGACCTAGGGAGGTTCACCACATTGTTGCCAGGGATCCAGGTGTTGCTCCGGTCCCTGTTCATGGGCACCTGAAGGCCAGTCAGCTTCGCAACTATCTCCTCTGACGTCTGGGGAGAGGAGAGGGATGAGGATGAGGGAATTATGCATGCATAGCAATAGACTATGAACCATTTACCCACTATAAGTAGAGATAAATGTTTCCATGTTTATAGTCCAGCAGTTATCACATATAGATAGATCAATGGCTTATTAATCCCATTGGAGATCATGAAATACATATATATATTTTTTTAAACAGGCACATTTGACATAAGTCTAAACCCACCATGCCCTGACACGAGTACGAGTGCTGAAACATGTTAGGTTCCTGCTAGTCTCTGTAAAACTGGAAGTACTACACATCCTTCTTTTATTTACAGCGTATCTCAACATAGAAGTGAAACTGACATTCAGATGAACAGATCTCTGGGTCCTCCGATGGATAATAAATGGACAAAGCATTAATGAGTGGCATAGAAGCCAAGCAGTAAAAGCCAAGCAGCTATATATCAGGTTGCTTTTCCCTACCATTTTAATCTACAGCCCGTTCAAGTTCAAGTCTTCCGCTAACACAGTCATCACTCATGACCAGACCTGACATGCATGTCACAGCTAGGGGTAGATTTAATGGTCACTAACCTAACACCCTCCCTTTTAATCAGTAGGCCATTGCACGAGTAAAAACATGGATGACTGTGTTCTATCTGCATCAGATAAAAGTCACTACTCTGTCCTGTGCTTGATTTTGTTTGTGAAATAAAACTATAAATAAAACCTTTGGGACATTCTCCTATTTGAAACACATACCCAAAATGATAAGTCGTGGACAGTAGGGAGACACTGATTAGAAAGTATAAGCGAGGACCGCAAACACAAAATAGTTTCCCTCTGACATAGCATTCCAGACCTATGTTTCCACATGGAGTTACTTAGACCCTATTTAGACCCTCCCTTTTTGGTGTGCTTTTTCTCCATGTATGCAACAACAACAAAAAACACCCATAGAGGATGTGGCTCACTAACTCACCATGTCTCCCAGGTGGTTCATGCCCAGCTCGTACGAGTGAATGCCCAGAGCGGCCTCCTCATTGTGGGCTTCGATCAGACGCATGTTCTTCTCCCAGATGGTTCTACGGATCGCCTCCTCCCCCTACCATGAAAACATCAACAAAACACAACTGTCAATCATACAGCTGGCCATTCGTGTGTTCTTTGGTCCCTATGCTCACAGTCTCCACAGTGCAACCGAACTGGTTCATATAGACACAAAATGGTGGAGGTGAAAGGTAGTTAGGAAAATATTTATTGTCAACTCTTTACAGAGCCTTTGATCAGTCATTACAGTGTGTGAGGAATGATGCTTCAAAGCTGGATGTAGTAGGGGGAAAAAGTGCTGTTCTGTGTTTTCGGCTGACTGCTGAGGAATGTGCTGACTGCAAATTGTGGGACACACACATCCTGAAGCAGTGAGGCCCAAACATAGTCTTATAAAATCAAGTTATCTTATAGCACTGAAATACTTGAGTTTCAGCTTGGCTGATAACTCTTTACTGTAAAAACAAGGAAGTTGAAATTCTGAACGGAGGATTGGTTCTCAGGTTTCCTGCTTTTCTTGCTTGCAAGGTGTCATAACAAAACATTTCAAGGGAGAACAACACATACAGAAGTTTTCCACAATAGTTTGTAAACTATTGACTTAAAGATCACATTGTTATTGTACGTACAAGTGACACACTATATTATAACTCATTTCATAATGATGCATGGCTTTGATATTCAAAAGCATTTTTCACCATCAAAGCAAATAAGAAACATCATGAATATTTGCTATCCAAGGTTGAGGTAATCGTTCTGTAATTGCTAACCTTAGGAGGAGGAACGGGCAGAACTTAAACAAAAAGCACTGCATAAATGTGAGTATTTAGCCAGGCAGCCAGAAAGACAGACAGACACTCACCAGGCCGTTGTACTCTCTCAGGTGGGTGGTCTTCCAGGAGCCCCATTGTGCGTCCAGTGACATCTCATCCAGAGGATGGGCTAGGACTGAGCCCAAGAGCAACAGTACACAACCACACAGCAGCATTCTGGGAAAAGACATAAGGGCTGCTTTCGTCATTGATGTATAATATATATGACATTGATAAAGAAAATTAGATAATTGCATTATATTTCTACATTTACATATTGCGGCAGCACCTAATTGTCTAGACCAGGGGTTCTTAAACTTTTTCCGCCTGGGACCCAAATGAGAAATTCTGTGTTTTCCTGGGACCCAAGCTTAGGAAATTCATTGAAATTATGCCTAAAACAAATGCAATATAGACAAAAACAAATATCAATGGAATTAAATATCCATTAAAAATATATATTCATGTTTATTTTCCTCCATTAAAAACACTCTTACATATCTGTCTAGGTTGGAACTGTTACTGCTAAAATACAATAAATCATTTGAATTCTAACTGGAATAAACTGATTGACCACATCACACAGATGAATAACAGAACACACACACACACAGGCTCAGTTTTTGATAGTGCAACCCTAAATAACAGTACAGATGAAAAATAATCTGGCCTACTGTACATCTTACTGTAGAAATTATTGTTGAAAGAAAGTCTGGGTTGGAACTGTTGCTGTTAAAATACAAATTTTTATTCTCAACTGGGATAAACCGATTGATCACATCACATAGATATAGACCAGAAAACACACACACACAGTCCTAATGAGAGCATGTCTTGACAGTGTAACACTGAGGTCATGCTCAGCCTTGAAACTGTTTCTGTACTTGTTTTTGAAGTATGTCACAGTTGAGAACCCTGACTGACATAGATAGGTATGTGGTGCCAAACTGGACCAGAACATCTACTGCTTTCTCAGTCAGGCAGGAGACCGCTTCCTGTTGTAGATGAACAACCCAGAACTGTGAGTGTGTTTGCCTCAAAAAGCATCTAGTTTCAATCAGTTTATTCCAGTTAAGAATACCAATTATTATTGTATTTTAACAGCAACAGTTCCAACCTAGACTAGTTTTCAACAATATTTTTTACAGTAAGATGTACATTAAGCCTGATCCTTTTTCATCTTCATCTGTACTGCTACTAGGGTTGCACTATCAGTAGCTAGCTTGCTTTAGCTAATGTTAGCTATTAACTGTGTACAAGTCCAGGGGATTGTTTGAAAGAGAAACTCACATCTACTACTATGAGAGTTAGTTAGTACTCCCTTATTTCTGCTTATTATCACCTGTTATAAAATGACAACAATGCCTTGCTAGCTGACTTACTTTTCCACTGTCGAATCACTGTTTCCTGAATCATTCTGCCCTGTTCTGAAATAACTCCCTGGGTTTACCATCATGCTGTGGATATTTGGTCAGGACGTGTCGTTTTATTAATTTGTTTGTTATGAGAGACTCATTACTAAGCGCTTCCACACACAAAACACATTGTGGGCGTTCCTCGTTATAAGTTTGTATGAAAGAGAGAGAAACTCATCGCTGTATATGCGTTTCATGACAATTGAGCTCGGTCAGAACTTGTGGCTTGCATGACTCCATTTGATGATAGCGGTGAATGACGGCGAGTGGGAATGACAAGTCAGTGGCTGACAGCGCATCATCTGCTGCTGAACGACAGCGCTGCATCGTGTGTGTCGCGAAGTGATCTTCAAGAACACTGCAGAAAAAAAATACCCAGTAAACCACGAAGCACACGCAGATGCATTTGGCCAAATCAATTCCAGTAATTAATGAAATAATTATAAATATACTCTGACACGTCGCGACCCACCATTAACAGGTCCGCGACCCACTTCGGGTCACGACCCATACTTTAAGAAAGGCTGGTCTAGGCAATCCCAAAGATGGACACGAATTACAGTACAAATACAGAAATGGATGTTGACCTTAATACTGACAACATAACATCCATAAGAGAGCTGAAGTACATTGAGTTTCAGTTAATATTTTTCTGGCTCCGCCTCATTATTAAGTGGTAACATAACAAAAGACTCTATGTTTTATGGGAAATTCCTCAGATCATTCATAGGGAACTTCATGTTACTGTATAAACCTTTGCCGCACAGTAATAATGATAGCAACTTATGGTTTACTCAATGTCTAATATTGCCATTGTTTCATGGTGCTATAAATTAATGTAGGCTATATAGGCTATAAAGGTTTCATAATTAACTTGAGAACAGTTTCATTTCTATGATAACTGTTTGGCTACACCATGACCAAAGTGCATTCTTTGTTGCAAACAGCATATATTAAGTACACTTATAATCACATCACTGCTCTGCAATGTTTTCCCTATAAAACAAACGAATCCTACTATTTGTCAAAACGCAATCCTTCGATTTGGTCAATTGTTTTATGGAAACATAGAATCCCAAGTGAAACTGAAAGTTCTAATGAACACAGTTCAACAAAATGACAGTGTAAAAAAAAATCATATAGGCATAAAGTCAACATCAAAAGTTTTCCGATTTAAGAAATGTAAAAAATAGGGAGTTGGCTAATTCTACCTTGGTTGTAGACTTGGAGAGAAGGTGTCGGATGAATTCCTTTGACCAGTTGTTTCCCTGCGATGAAGTAGGTCACTGTGTGAGTAGTTATATAGTCTGGAGTTTGAGGAAGTGCGACGGGAGCCCTGAGTTTAGGAGGGGGAAAAGTTTCAGTAAAGGGGAATTACATCTGGAATCGCTCATCTAAAGGGGCCAGCCAGATGATGTCAGGTGTCAAATTTCAGGAGCGTCTCTAACTTCAAAGTCAATATTTAACATTGCAATGGGCCTTTATACATTGTACACATTCATCTCAGTCGCATATGTTTATAAAAAGCGTATGACGATTATGTTTATAAAAAGCGTATGACGATCTATCTCTCCTGTGTATCTGCCGTCGGTTCCAGGAACCGACGGCAGATCCTCTTACTGCTTATTTAGAAGATTCGGAAAAGAGAAAAAAGTAATGATTGTATATCAAGCAACTAAATATTTGTACAATATTTCTTATTTCAGAATGAGCCTACGTTGTAAATTACTCAATGGAGTAATGCAAAATAATTCTAGGCATGCTGTAAATCAGAGGTAAAATTGTGGGTATGTGGTGAGTGGGGTGGTGTTGTTTGGTGGTGGGGGGGATATGCCATTTGGATAACTTTGGACCTTCACTTTGGATAGCTGAAACAATGTTGAATTTTTCGATGCGACTCAAATCAGGGTTACGTATAATACATACAAAAGTTTCACGGTGGCCTCTCTATATAGAATATTAAATACTGTCTGTGGCAAATCCCAACAATTCTATGCTATGGTCCCCCCTTCTGCATATGATCACGATTGCTCTGTTTTTGGAGTGGGTACTTCCCTGTGTTAGTCAACCCCCTATGGTCCTGAGCCAATGTGTCAGGACTGTGTATATATGAAGACTGTCTCATGATGTTTAGGTACATGCAGTCAGACATGACTCTACATGCTTAAATCACCCTTTAAAAAAGAATGCATCTCGTGACACACTCAACAATGATAACAACCCACTAAACTGCATGTTGATTACTCACACTTTTTCATGTAAAATGGGGCCCTATTCAACCCAAACTATTCTTCCTGTGCTGAATTCCTGTTTGAGTGGATTTTCTGTCACGACTTCCGCCGAAGTTGGTCCCTCTCCTTGTTCGGGCAGCATTAGGCGGTCGAAGTCACCGACCGCCTAGATGTTTAGTTCTCTCTGTTTCAAAAGTAGAAGTGTGATGTTTAAGGTCAAACCATGTGGAGTCTCGAGTATGAGAGTCATTCATGTGCAAGGGAGCTAGTCTGGCACTCATCAATGACCATTTGTAATCTGTCTGATCTCTGGCATAGACTGGGGCACCTGGAGCATATGCCCATGGCCCTCCGGAGCTCACTGGCCAGCAGAATGAGACTTAAGCTCCTTTAAGACTCTTTCAGGTACTGATAATGAGACCAAGACTGTCTCCATTGATCAACCAGCAGTTCCCCTCTCAGACCGAGAACATGTCATGGTGATGTGGGGATGTGTATGTGCTTGCATGTGTGTGTGTGTGTGTGTGTGTGTGTGTGTGTGTGTGTGTGTGTGTGTGTGTGTGTGTGTGTGTGTGTGTGTGTGTGTGTGTGTGTGTGTGTGTGTGTGTGTGTGTGTGTGTGTGTGTGTGTGTGTGTGTGTGTGTGTGTGTGTGTGTGTGTGTGTGTGTGTGTGTGTGTGTGTGTGTGTGTGTGTGTGTGTGTGTGTGTGCGTGTGCGTGTGTTTGTGGAGTGGGTGGCGTTGGTCTTTTACTAGGTATTTTCTGATTTACCATGTTAATGTGACAGCGTCAATACTTGAATTAACTGGAATTCCAATGGAGTGTTCATTTTGAACGAAGACCTGCCCAGTTTATATCGAAACATTTGACCTCTGTCATTGCCCTTGTTGGCAATGACAGAGGTCAAACGTTTCGATATAAGATTTTCTGTTTTTTTTTTAGCCATGATACATGGAATTCTATTCCACAACAAGTAATTGATGCAAGCAATAGAATCAGATTTACAAAACAGATAAAAAAATACACCTTATGGAACAGCGGGGACTGTGAAGAGACACAAACACAGGCACAGACACATGCATACACACACACAATAACATACGCACTGTACACACACGTACAGATGGATTTTGTGTTGTAGATATGTGGTAATAGAGTAGTGGCCCGAGGTCACACACTTAATGTGTTGTGAAATCTGTTGTGAATGGCAGCAGGCAGCAGGTAATGGGGATCCATAATAAATACAAATACAAACTCAGCTGAGGAAGGAATTTTTCATAATTTGAACTTGACTAATCACACAAATGCGAGTTGTCTTCAAAAGGGGGCAGGAAATGTCTGGGACAGGGATGTTGTTTCAATGTGGAAATTCGTAGGCAAGTTCTCGGCATCTGAGGCTACTAAAGCCCATTAAACTGGTCTGCAAGATTCTTGATTTGTTTAGCAAGCTCAGACTCATGTCAGACAAGACCTTGTGTGCCTCTGCTACTCTATCATAGCCTCTCTTTCGCACAGGTACATGTTCATTTCCTTTTTTGCCTATATAACTCTGAAGTGTAATTTGGTCCATTTGTTCATCCCTTGCTGTAGCTCGAATAGACTTATTCCTTTCTCTCACTTCCTTGGCTGCTCTTTCAAGAACTTCAAGGGGCTGGACCCTTGCTTTTTTAAAACGTTTTTATACATGGGACATGATTTTCTGCTCTGTAACAATAAAAATGCATGTTGAGTTCATAATGCATGACAATACTATGTGTATTATGCATAAAACCAAATGGTGCAATTTACCCCAAAGCAACCGTTTTAACTATGTTAGCCCACACAGCTGAGTATAAGCTTTCATGCCATGTTTAGGATGTCACGTTCTGTCCATCGTTCGTATGTGTTTTCCTTGTTTTAGTGTTGGTCAGGACGTGAGCTGGGTGGGCATTCTATGTTGTGTGTCTGGTTTGTCTATTTCTATGTTTGGCCTGATATGGTTCTCAATCAGAGGCAGGTGTTAGTCATTGTCTCTGATTGGGAACCATATTTAGGTAGCCTGTTTTGTGTTGGGTTTTGTGGGTGATTGTTTCTGTCTCTGTGTTTTGCACCAGATAGGGCTGTTTTTGGTTTTCCATGTTCATGTTTATCCGTTTTTGATTAAACATGAGTCAATATAACCACGCTGCGTTTTAGTCCTCCTCTACTTCACCACAGGAAAACCCTGACATAGGACCTCATATTGTAGCTTATAGAGACCCCAACTGATGTATAAAACTGTCTTAAAACAATCTACTTTGGTTTAGATACAAGCATCATGAAACCTATAACACAATACATCTATTTGACTTTGTGAAAATGTTTTTTTTGGACCTACCTATTTTTCCATGTTTCTTTCTTCACAGATTCCATGAAAAGATGACCTATTCCCAAATATTTGCTTACATGATTCACTTTGTGTATGGTATCCTAGCAACAAGATGTGGCTCAACTAACCCTTTGGCATGACTTACTCCACTCTCACCTACAGTTCCTTAAATGGTATGGTCATTGTGTTACTAGAGAGCTTTCTGTTCTGTCCAAAATCCTGGTACCGTTACATTAAACAGATTTCATGTTCTATTTACTTGAATTTACGTGCAATATTCAGTGAGACCTGAGAGAGCTGATGGAGAGGAGGCCACATCTGTTTCCTGTTTCTGTGCATACCATTGAGCCCACCACAGAACTGGAAACAGATCACCTCCCAGGATCCTCTGCTCTGATCATATGACCAATCCCGTGACTGAGTCATGGGATGGGATCTCCAGCTTGACTAAGCTGGTCTGGTACTATAATAATAAGTAATCTGACATCATTGTGTTGTTCTATAAGAGCAACACAGTGATCATAAACAACTATATATAGAGCAAGTTTATATATACTCATCATAAGACCCCTCCTATACCATATTTTGTAACAGAATTTACAGCAATTCCACAGTTAGAAGCTTTGGAATTTACAACCAATCCATATATTTTGTTAGGAGAATAATACATATTTTTTGTTTATTCCCTGTCCAGTATCAGTATGTGGAGTGACATTCATTCAGATTTTTTCCAATCTACTGAAATATGTGTATGCGTGGGTTTGAATTCAGATGTGAAATGTGTGCACATGTCACTGACCAATTCAGACAAATGCATTTAAACTGGAAGGTTTCAAAATATGTTTGACAACAGATTCAAGTATAGTCTATATTTCATTCAATTCCAGTACATTGCTTTTTAAATGGAATGTTTATAATATTCTGTATCGTCTCTTAATGTACTAAATCCATGATAAACCAGGAGGGTAGGCAGGATTGTTTGATTTGAATGTCCCGCAACTCTGGAACATCCAGATGTGTTAAAAATAACCACTTGTCCCATTATAGCTCGGCATTCTTTCACCATTTGAAAGGGTTAGAGAATCAGACTAGATAATGAATAACTGCAGTTTTGTAGATTGTTCATTCAGGTGGAGCATGGGGTTGCAGGTTCCCACATGGGTTACATGTACCAATAGGCCTACTGTATGTGTTGACTTGAAGTCGCTCTAGATAATAGCATCTGGTGAATGCCTGAGCATGTCCTGAATAAGTCAATCAGTGTTCTGAGAATTAGCAACACATTGTATTACAACAAAGATTTGAGGCTCTGGATGGGAAATCTATCATTGCTTAGAATGCATCCAACCACATTCTGATCTTAGTGCTGGTAGACCTTAGTATGTACTGAAATACCATCAGTGACATTGGCACAAAATCCACGTGACAGTTGTTAGTTTTGGGGTAACTAGTTCAACCGTAAGGCTTGGGATGTAATGTCACTTAGGGGCTTCCTCCTTTGGCTTTCCACATGAGGAGGAATGGCGCTGCAATGTATAATTTTGTGCGTTCTTTTGCGCTGATCTTAAATTATTTCTTTTTGACATATTGTTTGTGATATCATTTCCTATGACCGGAAATAGCTTCTTGGACATCAGAACAGCGATAACTAACCTTGATTTGGAGGTGGATTTATACTCCAACGAGTCGGAGGCGCTGGACACACTGCTCAGCCTGGACCAGGCCCTAATCCTCGACACTCGGAAAAGAAAGAGACTTGATAAAGAGGCCGACGTGCAGGCACCCTGATGAAACTATGGCGGCAAGTAAATAAACCGCTTCTACCCTCTGTTCTATTGGTGAATGTACAATCACTGGAGAACAAACTGGACGAGCGCCATTCGAGACTATCCTATTAATGGGACCTGAAGAACTGTAATATTCTATGCTGCTCGGAGTTGTGACTGAAGAAGTACATGAATAATATACATCTAGCTGTTTTTTCTATGCATCAGAAGGACATAATTTCAGTGTCGGGTAAGCTCAAGGGGTGTGTGTCTCTTTGTTAACAACAGCTGGTCCGCGATCTCTAATATTAAGAAAGTCTCAACGTTCGGCCTGCCTGAATTAGAATACTTCACGATAAGCTGTAGACCATACTATTTACCAAAATAGTTTTAATCTATATTATTTGTGGCTATGCTGGCACTAAGACCCCACTCAATGAGCTGTATAGGGCCATAAGCAAACAAGAAAATGCTCATCCAGAGGCTTCGCTCCTAGTGGCAAGTGATTTTAATGCAGGAAAATTGAAATCTGTTTTACCTCATTTCTACCAGCATGTCCTGTGTACCACCTGTGCAACTAGAGGTGAAAAAACTCTGGATCACCTTTACTCCACACACAGAGACGCCCTCCATTTGGCAAATCTGACCATAACTCTATCCTCCTGATTCCCGCTTATTACAAGCAAAAACTCAAACAGGAAGTACCAGTGATGTGCTCAATACGGAAGTGGTCCGGTGAAGTGGATGTTAAGCTACAGGACTGTTTCGCTAGCACAGACTGGAATATGTTCTGGGATTCATCCGAGGGCATTGAGGATTTTACCACATCAGTCACCGGATTCATTAATAAGTTCGTCGACGAAGTTGTCCCACAAGTGACCGTACAATGGATTACAGACAATTTTTTTTAAAAATATTTATTTCACCTTTATTTAACCAGGTAGGCTAGTTGAGAACAAGTTCTCATTTGCAACTGCGACCTGGCCAAGATAAAACATAGCAGTGTGAACAGACAACACAGAGTTACACATGGAGTAAACAATTAACAAGTCAATAACACAGTAGAAAGAAAGAGAGTCTATATACATTGTGTGCAAAAGGCATGAGGAGGTAGGCGAATAACAGTATGGGGATGAGGTAGGTAAAATTGGGTGGGCTATTTACCGATAGACTATGTACAGCTGCAGCGATCGGTTAGCTGCTCAGATAGCAGATGTTTGAAGTTGGAGGGAGATAAAAGTCTCCAACTTCAGCGATTTTTGCAATTCGTTCCAGTCACAGGCAGCAGAGAACTGGAACGAAAGGCGGCCAAATGAGGTGTTGGCTTTAGGAATGATCAATGAGATACACCTGCTGGAGCGCGTGCTATGGGTGGGTGTTGCCATCGTGACCAGTGAACTGAGATAAGGGGGAGCTTTACCTAGCATGGACTTGTAGATGACCTGGAGCCAGTGGGTCTGGCGACAAATATGTAGCGAGGGCCAGCCGACTAGAGCTGTCATGTTTTGTCTTATATTGTCTTGTCATTATGCTTTCCCTTCTGTTCGTTTCCCCCTGCTGGTCTTATTAGGTTCGTTCCCTTTTTCTATCCCTCTCTCTCCCCCTCCCTCTCTCTCCTCTCTCTATCGTTCCGTTCCTGCTCCCAGCTGTTCCTCATTCTCCTAACTCACTCATTTAGTCTTTTCACACCTGTCCCCTATTTTATCCTCTGATTAGAGTCCCTATTTCTCCCCTTGTTTTCCGCTTCTGTCCTTGTCGGATCCTTGTATGATGTTCGCTGTGCTGTGTCATTGTCTCGCCCTGTCGTGTCTTGTCTCCTTCAGATGCTGTGTGTGAGCAGGTGTCTTAGTCTGCTACGGTCGGTGCCTTCCCGAGGCAACCTGCAGTCAATGGTCGAGTCTCCAGTCTGTCCTCGTCACTACGAGTGGATTTAAGTTTTTTCATGTTTTGTTTTCTTCTTTAATTGTCCAGGAGTATTACTTTTGCCAGTTACTGGAATAAAGACTCTGTTTTCGCTAAGTCGCTTTTGGGTCCTCATTCACCTGCATAACAAGAGCATACAGGTCGCAGTGGTGGGTGGTATAAGGTGCTGTAGTAACAAAACGGATGGCACTGTGAGTAGAGTATTGAGTATTGGAAGCTATTTTGTAGATGACATCGCCAAAGTCGAGGATCGGTAGGATAGTCATGTTTTACTAGGGTAAGTTTGGCGGCATGAGTGAAGGAGGCTTTGTTGCGGAATAGAAAGCCGACTCTAGATTTGATTTTAGATTGGAGATGTTTGATATGAGTCTGGAAGGAGAGTTTACAGTCTAGCCAGACACCTAGGTACTTATAGATGTCCACATATTCTAGGTTGGAACCATCCAGGGTGGTGATGCTAGTCGGGCATGCGGGTGCAGCCAGCGAACGGTTGAAAAGCATGCATTTGGTTTTACTAGCATTTAAGAGCAGTTGGAGGGCACGGAAGGAGTGTTGTATGGCATTGAAGCTCGTTTGGAGGTAGCACAGTGTCCAAGGACGGGCCGGAAGTATACAGAATGGTGTCATCTGCGTAGAGGTGGATCAGGGAATCGCCCGCAGCAAGAGCAAAATCATTGATATATACACAGAAAAAAGTCGGCCTGAGAATTGAACCCTGTGGCACCGCCATAGAGACTGCCAGAGGACTGGACAGCATGCCCTCCGATTTGAAACACTGAACTCTGTGTGCAAAGTAGTTGGTGAACCAGGCAAGGCAGTCATCAGAAAAACCGAGGCTACTGAGTCTGCCGATAAGAATATGGTGATTGACAGAGTCGAAAGCCTTGGCAAGGTCGATGAAGATGAAAATCTGCTATCTGGATTTGGGTAAAGGAGAACCTGGAGAGGCTTGGGCGAGTAGCTGCGGGAGGGGGGCGGAGCTGTTGGCCGAGGTTGGAGTAGCCAGGAGGAAGGCATGGCCAGCCGTTGAGAAATGCTTGTTGAAGTTTTCAACAAGCATTTGGACACGTACTCAGAGCATGCGCTGACCAGCTGGCTAGTGTCTTCACTGACATTTTTAACCTCTCCCTGACCCACTCTGTAATACCTAAAATCGAAGTCGGAAGTTACATACAGTTAGGTTGGAGTCATTAAAACTCATTTTTCAACCACTCCACAAATTTCTCATTTTGGCATGTCGGTTAGGACATCTACTTTTTCCAACTATTGCTTACAGACAGATTATTTCACTTATAATTCACTGTATCACAATTCCAGCCGGTCAGAGGTTTACATACAGTAAGTTGACTGTGACTTTAAACAGCTTGGAAAATTCCAGAAAATTATGTCATGGCTTTAGAAGCGTCTGATAGGCTAATTGACATCATTTGAGTCAATTGGAGATGTACCTGTGGATGTATTTCAAGGCCTACCTTCAAACTCAGTGCCTCTTTGCTTGACATCATGGGAAAATCAAAAGAAATCAGCCAAGACCTCAGAAGAAAATTGAAGACCTACACAAGTCTGGTTCATCTTTGGGAGAAATTTCCAAACGCCTGAAGGTACCATGTTCATCTGTACAAACAATAGTACGCAAGCATAAACACCATGGGACCATGCAGCCGTCATTACGCTCAGGAAGGAGATGCGTTCTGTCTCCTAGAGACGAATGTACTTTGGTGCGAAAAGTGAAAATCAATTCCAGAACAACAGCAAAGGACCTTGTGAAGATGCTGGAGGAAACATGTACAAAAGTATCTATATCCACAGTAAAATTAGTCCTATATCAACATAACTTGAAAGGCCCCTTAGCAAGGATGAAGCCACTGCTCCAAAACTGCCATAAAAAAGCCATACTACGGTTTGCAACTGCACATGGGGACAAAGATCATACTTTTTGGAGAAATGTCATCTGGTCTGATGAAACAAAAATAGAACTGTTTGGCCACAATGACCATTGTTATGTTTGGAGGAAAAAGGGGGAGACTTGCAAGCTGAAGAACACTTTGATTTGCTGCAGGAGGGACTGGTGCACTTCTCAAAATAGATGGCATCATGAGGGTGGAAAATTATGTGGATATATTGAAGCAACATCTCAAGACATCAGTCAGGAAGTTAAAGCTTGGTCGTAAATGGGTCTTCTAAATGGACAATGACCCCAAGCATACTTCCAAAGTTGTGGCAAAATGGCTTAAGGACAACAAAGTCAAGGTATTGGAGTGACCATCACAAAGCCCTGACCTCAATACTATAGAAACTTTGTGGGCGTAACTGAATAACTGTGTGCGAGCAAGGCGGCCTACAAACCTAACTCAGTAACACCAGCTCTGTCAAGAGGAATGGGCCAAAATTCACCCAGGACAACAACCTCTACCTCAACATCAGCAAGACATTGGAGATAATCGTGGACTAGAGGAAACGGAGGGCTGAGCACGCCCCCAATCATATCGACGGGCTGGGTGGAGCACCAAGTCTGGAGCCAACAGGACCCTGAACAGCTTCTACCCCCAAGCCATAAGGCTGCTAAATATTTAGTTAAATAGTTAACCAAATATCTATCCTGACTTTGTTCATTCACCCCTTTTTGTACACTGCTGCTACTGTTTACTATCTGTCACTTTATTCCTAGTTATATGTACATATTTACCTCAATTACCTAGTACCCCTGCACATTGACTCGGTACTGGTACCCCTTGCATATAGCAAAGTTATTGCTACTCATTGTGTATACAGTTTATTATTATGTGTTTTACTATTCTATTATTTCTCTATTTGGTTTCTCTCTTCATTGTTGAGAAGGGCCCGTCAGTAAACATTTCACTGTTAGTTCACTGTTAGTTCTGTTTGATTTGGTTTGACATGTGCTGATGTGGAAATGATCACAGGATGCCATCATATCTGGCAATGAAACAAAGCCATTCATGATTCCTAATAACTAATGATATTAACTGGGATCATTGTGCAGGCGTCTGTTATTTTTGTTGACGTGCACATGTTCCCTTTACTGTTTATGGGATTAAAGGTCATGCAGAGCAGAAATGGCTAACCTCCACATCACACAGACAGAATGAAAAGCCAATTACAATGCCACAGACTGCAAGCTCATTCACTATTTTATTTAAAAATTGGTAGATCTCATCTGCCCCGTGCTGCTCCATCTCCAAGTTTGCTCTTTAGGGATTAGTAGTCCGAAACAAAATGTAGTTAAAGTGGTGCGTGCCTCATGCTTCGGCCTCCAAAGCATATTTTTAGACCAGGGTCAAACACTCACTATGCAGAAGAGAAAATGAAATGAGCTGGGAGACTGTAGCTAAGTGACATTCACTTTATAGCGGTGCCAATATTTTAAAGAATACTTGAGCACTCTGCATTATGGGCCTGTTCATTAGTGGAGCCAAGCAGAGCCACAAGAGACAGCAGCTGAGGCCTCACTGTGGGATTAAAAGCTGATAGGTCTATTTGGAGTTCCATGCTTTGATCCACAGAATAGTATTAGGATGACCTTTGATATCATATGAAATTCCATGCACCACAGTTACTAATGTGTGTGTGTGTGCGTGCGTGTGTGTGTGTGTGTGTGTGTGTGTGTGTGTGTGTGTGTGTGTGTGTGTGTGTGTGTGTGTGTGTGTGTGTGTGTGTGTGTGTGTGTGTGTGTGTGTGTGTGTGTGTGTGTGTGTGTGTGTGTGTGTGTGTGTGTGTGTGTGTGTGTGTGTGTGTTTGTTTACTTGGTTTGTTGGTTGTTTTGGTCTGTTATAGACTTTAAACTCAAATCTCAAATTTAAATGGTGGTCAAACTGTTATAACAGACAAAAGCAATTTTCACAAATTCCCAGTATCCCTGAATCTATTATCCGCATCAACCAAGCAACATCACCAACACATAATTCTGTTTTGTAAAAACATTTAACGAATTCATCACAACAATGTTTTACTAATTACATGTTTGTCTGAGATTAGCATTTACATGTAATTAATTTATTGAGTCTTGCTTTGGAGAAGGGAGTGTGCTTTGTTTTTGTTTTCCTCTTGTTTTCATTATATAAAAACATTTAAGGATGGATCAGAGCCACCCAAAACAAATAATCCCAATGTAATCTTCTTGGTTACAAAACGAAGTGCTGGCCGCTAACCAAGCAGAGCCTGTTAGCAGGTCTTTGACCATCTGTCTGTGGCAGCCGCTACAAAAAGAAAAACCCTCAAGAAAGAGCTCATCCTTAATTTCAGGCTCCTTCCTACGCAGAGAAAAACATAACGATTATTCATATTGTACAGATTATGATTCTTTATGGTATCATTCTGATGAAACACAACATTATCTTTGTGTTATTCTGTACATGTTTTTTTTTTGATAGAAATATATATCTACATTAACCAACAATGTTGATATAAATATTTTGACAATGATGCAAATCATTCCTCATCATGTTTTCTCAGATTTAGTTCAGGTCTGATATATGTGAAATGGAGTATGTGACACTAATGTAGTCCACTAGATTGTTTTGTTGTACTACTGTAATTCCGATTAAAGTAAGTGAACTCCATAAGGTAGTAAAGGTGAACCTGGTTAATTATAGAGGACAGGCTCCATCTCCCTTTGTTCATTTTAGACATTCTCCCCCCAGTGGCCAAACGGAATTAAAGTCCTTTGGGCTTTGCCAAGAGTGCCACTGTCCTTCCAAATCACTAATGGATGGCGCACCAGTTTCAGATACAGAGAAATAAAAGGCTACTCACGATCATTACAGCAAATGTAACATACTGGTCATTAAAATGAATTAAGTGACTGTCAGCTACATTATGTTGGCAAAGCAACCAACGCCAACTAATGCACCTCGGTGAACAACACTGTAACATCATGTCATGTGGAGAGTGTGGGACTCCTGTGCAATCAATACATAATGTATCTCTAATGCATTTTTTTTACATCAATCCAGGCAGGCAGGTCACCCATGATACAAGTCAGTATTCTAATATTCTGCTGTCCATCCATGTCCGAGGATGTCAGGAGATGACCTGGAAACCAGCCACTAGGGGCAACAGTGAGCAAGGTCACCTTCAAGCATCTTCCTCTAATTCCAAAAGTTGAATGTTTGAATCCAGTGATAGAAAGTAGTTTTCTATATATATTGTTTAAGCCTATCCCAAACCTTAACCCTTACCTTAACCATTGAGAGTTAATGCCTAACCTTAAACATTACCTTAAAAATGTGGAGTTGATGCATAAACTTAACCTTAAACACTTTGACATTTTCCCTTGTAAGGCAGTCTCTCCAAATGAACATGGCCATGAGTGTTGTTAAACGCAATAAACTTCTGCACCTGCCTCAGTTTCAGGTGCACTTTTCCTCTAGCTCCTCATCAGGAACATACCGTCTGGCAGATGCTCCATGTTATGCTCCATAGAGAGGAACCGCAAGGCTGCCCTGCTCCAATCAGAGAACACCAGGTAAACTGATGAGGATTCATTCAAATGGAACTGTGGTTGAGCCCAAATCTACCATTTACTAGTGGGAGCCAAGGCCCAACATCTAGCCCATCTGGCTTCTTTCTGTGAAGCAGTCACAGTGTTCGATTAAAACAAAACCCAGAGTAGTTTGCCCGAATCCCATTGATGGGGAGTTGGATTGACTTGTAAAGCTCACAGGGCATTGTCAGGTTGGCCACACTTGAATATGGTGGCAAAATCCCTGTTCTAGACAGAATTCTTCTTGAACATAAATCTCTTGTATAACCTAAAAGGAATGCTCAATTTCAGTTTAGAATCAAACATACCAATATGTTTGTGTGCCAATTAAAATATCAAATAATGATTTGTGAGGATTATTGTGGCAAATCCACGAATGATTGCATGCATTTGTATGCACACTTTGAGGCATGGGCTCTCCAACTGAACGCTGAAGGGGATGAATTTAGTCTGTGATTGCCCTATAGTTTTGTATTTATATATATTTATTTACTTTCTATACAGCTTGTGTCTTGCCTAAGTCAAAAGATTTGCCTGACCAGAGTGCACATTTGCCCATCATTCCCAAATATTGGCCTAGCCGGCGCGGTAGTAATGTACTGTCGTGGATCATTTCCAGAACTCAATCAGTCTGGATAACATCACAAATCCTTTTAGAATGCTAAAATCTCAGGGATTTCGCCACCATATTCGCGCATCCATGGTAGCCTACTATGAACTCGTTCTTACACACTTGGTCGTTGCACTATGTCCTCATGGACAAGGGTTTCATTCATGTAGTTGACTGGTTCGTTGATGTACACCAATAGGCCACTTTCCTCCAGTTCGCTTGAGGTAATTCTGATATTTTTCTGTGGGATGCAATTGCGACTCGAGCAAGAGCGTCACTACCACGCAGAAGAGCACAAGCAGGGCAAGAAGGCGGGCTTTCGATAGCGTCAGAAGAGAATAAAGTAGTCGACCTAAATTATTTTCCGTAGCGTAATTATCCTACCCCAGAGGGTGGTGCAGTAGTCAGAATAAATTAATGATAGAGGACAAATTAAATTGTGTAAGGTCTCAAGGCATATGTTTTAAAGTCTTGTAAAACATGATAAATCAACCAGCAACCGACACGAAAAGCTTAGGCGAGAAGGAACCTGAACGTTTGGAGTTGTGCGTAAAATATGGAAATGTTTTACTATCAACGTTTTGTTGAAGTCATTAGCTGGTGAGTTTTCGTTCATTGTATACAATTTTCAGTGTACATTTTAAATTGTGTAACCCTAATTGATTTTGCAATTGTGTTTTTATATCAGACAGTTCATAGGCTACTGATTTACCAATCTGCATTGTTGGCTACTTGTCAATAATATGAACTAAGCACCTGTGGGCAGCAATATTTTGTACAGGAGCGGACTTGTGTTGTCGCTCTTTGGCGGCGATTGATTTATGGGTCAGCCTAATTCAGACCCCATGTAATAGTTTTTATGGTCAACGTGGGCTTCTGGACAGAGACCAGCTCAAACGAGTTCTTGACATGGCTTTCGATTTTAATCCCACAATAAGTGCCAAAATGGTGACTGTGATTTCCATTGTATTCCTTTGACTCAACATTTGAACAGGTCCACAACCTAATATGGAAGGAACAAAAACACACAAACGTAATATTAATAAATATACAAAATACAGTACCTGGGTTGGCTAGGCTATATTGTCAAAGAAGCAAAGTCTAGACACCTTGATTTATGTAAGTATGCAGAATGCAAAGTTTTTCCGGTCGTGACAATATATATATATATTTTTTAAAGCAATCCTAATTCTGAATCCTGGTAAATGTTCTTATCATTTAGAATACGTTGGATGAGACAATTATATAAATATCCATTAAAACGTATAATTAGATAATTAGACGTTTATGATAGATTTTCAACTTCATAATTGATTTTCATCTGCAGCCTGATAAATTAAAATTAAAATTTCAATTATAATTCATCAAGGGAGAGAGAAAGATACAATAATGTTATCCAGTTTGTAGATTTTTTTGTACGTTTTTGTCCCCAGCCAGAGAGAAGGCGCATATCACAGAAGAAGGAGAATATCACAACAATGAAGTGCGACTGGCAAAGCAGAATGCCAAAGAGTACCTTTTGGTGACTGGCCAAATAGGCACTTTAATCAGGAGGTGCTTTATGCACAGGAAGTATTTCAGTATCCTTGTTAGGGGAATGATTTATCCTGACTTTTAATTATCAACCTGACCTGATCTGGGTCAAGCAAGAAAATATTTTTCATCAGTGCCTTCTTTGTTTTGCTTGGTCGTCATTACTGAAATGTAAATGGACTTGTTCTTAATTTCAAAGTTACGTGAGGCAGGGCTGTTTATACAGTCCCAACAGTCCAGGGATGAGAATATATTTCGACAGGTTGCTCAGCTGCAGCTTTTAGCTTCATCTGCAGTCCTTAATAGCAGGCTTAGTTAAAAGCATTGGGGCAAGGTCACGCGGTAACGGAGTCACACTCCCACTATAAAAACGGCCATATCTTTTTAATATGTGTCATGGAGCCATATGGGAGTCTTTAAATGCATACATTTAAGATGTATTATTTCGTTTCTGGGCTGGTGTGACTCCATCAAACACGAATCCATATTTTGCATTAAATATATATTTGAACAATTACTTGTTAGTATTGTACTAACTAGTATGGCACTAAAACAATGATACACACACACACACACACACACACACACACACACACACACACACACACACACACACACACACACACACACACACACACACACACACACACACACACACACACACACACACACACACACACACACACACACACACACACACACACAAACAATCGTTAAAGATACAATATGTAACATTTTGGGTGACCTGACCAAATTCACATAGAAGTGCAGGTTATAGATCTATCATTCACAATTAAAGCAAGTCTAAGAAGCGGTAGATATGTTCTATATGTGTTATTTCTATGTTTCCCATTCATTAAATTTAGTTTTTGTGTCTTTTACTTTCGGTTTTGTATACCAGCTTCAAAGAGCTGTGTGACCCTTCTACCGCATGACCTTGCCCTTTGAACCTGGAAGAATGCACCACAGATCCTTGCACA
Organism: Oncorhynchus gorbuscha; assembly: GCF_021184085.1. NCBI lineage: Eukaryota > Metazoa > Chordata > Actinopteri > Salmoniformes > Salmonidae > Oncorhynchus > Oncorhynchus gorbuscha. The sequence goes on from NC_060191.1 coordinate 19,817,339, forward strand.
CTTTCATCCATTCTGCTCCAATTTGACTCTTACAGTCCAGGGGATTAACATCAAGGCAATTCCACTGTAAAATAATGTTGATGAGATGATATTTCACTTTAATAGTATGCCAAACATAAAACATTGATTTCAAGGTTAAACAAACCACACTACTCGATGCACAAGGACTACTTTTATCAATTTTCACAGAACATTTTACAAAAAGACTTTTACTCGAAGAACAGTGCAGATGTAAAGTTTGGTAACAGAATGACAGTGAAATCTCCATCAGTGTTTTATGTGACCACGTTGTCCAAAAACGACTCTGAATTAAGATTCAAATATGTCTACATAAATAATGGGGTGTCAGCTATGATATACTATATCTACAAAAGTATCTAGACACCCCTTAAAATTTGTGGATTCGGCCATTTCAGCCAAACCAGTTGCTGACAGGTGTATATAATGGAGCACACAGCAATTCAATCTCCATATACACACATTGGCAGTAGAATGGCCTTACTGAAGCGCTCAGTGACTTTCAACGTGGCACCGTCATAGGATGCCACCTTCGAAACAAGTCAGTTTGTCAAATTTCTGACCTGCTAGAGCTACCTCGGTCTACTGTAAGTGCTTGTTTTGGGAAGTGGAAATGTCTAGGAGTAACAACGGCACAGCCACAAAGTGGTAGGCCACACAATCTCTAGGAACGGGGCCACCGAGTGCTGAAGTGCGTAGCGTGTAAAAATTGCCTGTCCTCGGTTGCAAAACCCACAACCGATTTCCAAACTGCCTCTGGAAGCAAAGTTAGCACAATAACTGTTTGTCAGGAGCTTCATGAAATGTGTTTCTATGGGCGAGCAGCCACACACAAGCCTAAGATCATCATGTGCAATGCCAAGCGTTGCCTGGAGTGGTGTAAAGCTTGCCACCATTGGAATCTGGAGCAGTTGAAATGCGTTCTCTGGAGTGATGAATCACGCTTCACCATCTGTCAGTCCGATGGATGAATCTGGGTTTGGCGGATGCCAGGAGAACTCTACCTGTCCCAATGCATAATTCTAACGGGTGGAGTTGGAATAATGGTCTGGGGCTATTTTTCATGTTTCGGGCTAGGCCCCGTAGTTCTAGTGAAGATAAATCTTAACGCTGCAGCAGACAATGACATTCTAGATGATTCTGTGCTTCCAACTTTGTGGCAACAGTTTGGGGAAGGCCCTCTCCTGTTTCAGCATCACAATGCCACCTTGCACAAAGCGCGGTCCGTACAGAAATGGTTTGTCGAGATCGGTGTGGAAGAACTTGACTGGCCAGCACAGAGACCTGACCTCAACCCCATCGAATAACATTGGGATGAATTGGAACAGGCCTGCGAGCCAGGCGAGCCAACATCAGTGCCCAAACTCCTTAATGCTCTTGTGGCTGAATGGAAGCAAGTCCCTGAAGCAGTGTTCCAACATCTAGTGGAAAGCCTTCCCAGAAGAGTGGAGGCTGTTATAGCAGCAATGGGAGGACCAACTCCACATTAATGCCCATGATTTTGGAATGAGATGTCTGACGAGCAGGTGTCCACATACTTTTGGTCATGTAGTGTATGACACCTTGAGTTTGAAAAAAATATATACATATTTTGGTTATTGAATTACAGTGAAGTGGATTATCACACGGTAACAGAATGATGGTAACAGAATGACATCATGTGTTCTTGATCTGTACTGTAGACAGGTTAGCTGACATCACAAAAACAATGCAAACGCTTTACTGGGGCAGAAGGTGGTGTGTTGTTGTGATTCTGCATGACCAGATAGCTAGCAGCAATGATAAGAAGCTGCCATGTGGGGAGTCGTTTCAGCTAGTTTTATGTTGTTCTTGATACCATGTCTTGTTTTAAGGTGTTTTGACTAATTTCCTGTCAATGCTAATATGGCAAAAATGTGCTAGCTAATCAACAACTGTAACAATGTATTTGAAGGACAAGTTCTCATTCTGCAAATGTATTTCTTTTCAACATTGGAGATGAAATATATACTAAACAAAAATATAAACACAACATGCAACAATTTCAAAGAATTTAAGGATATCAGTCAATTGAAATAAATATATTAAGCCCTAATCTAATATGACTGGGAATACAGATATGCATCTGGTGTTCACAGATACCTTAAAAAAAGATAAGGGTGTGGATCAGAAAACCAGTCCGTATCTGGTGTGACCACCATTTGCCTCATGCAGAGCGACATCTCCTTCACATAGAGTTGATCAGGCTGTTGATTGTGGCCGGTTGTTACACTCCTCTTCAATGGCTGTGCGAAGTTGCTGGCTATTGGTGGAAACTAGAACACGCTGTTGTACATGTCAATCCAGAGCATCCCACACATGCTCAATGGGTGACATGTCTGCTGAGTATGCAGGCCATGGAATAACTGGGACATTTTCAGCTTCCAGGAATTGTGTAGAGATCCTTGCGACAATACATTATCATGCTGAAACATTAGGTGATGTCTGCAGATGAATGGCATGTCAATTGGCCTCAGGGTTGAAATTGCCACTGATAAAATGCAATCGTTTGTGTTGTCCATAGCTTATGCCTGCCCATACCATAACCCCACTCTCACCATGGGGTACTCTGTTCACAATGTTGACATCAGAAAACTGCTCGCCCACACGGCGCCATACACGTTGTCTGCGGTTGTGAGGCTGGTTGGACGTACTGCCAAATTCTCAAAAATGATGTTGGAGGTGGCTTTTGGTAGAGAAATTAACATTATATTCTCTAGCAACAGCTCTGGTGGAAATTCCTGCAGTCAGCATGCCATTTGCAAAACCTGAGACATCTGTGACATTGTGTTGTGACAAAACTGCACATTTTAAAGTGGCCTTTTATTGTCCCGTGCACAAGGTGCACCTGTGCTGTAGACAATGCTGTTTAATTAGCTTCTTGATTTGCCACACATGTCAGGTGAATGGATTATCTTGACAAAGGAGAAACTCTCACTAACAAGGATGTAAGCAAATTTGTGCACAACATTTCAGAGAAATAAGCTTTTTGTACGTATGAAACATTTCTGGGATCTTATATTTCAAATCAAATTTTACTTGTCACATGCGCCCCGAATACAACCGGTGTAGACCTTACCGTGAAATGCTTACTTACAAGCCCTTAACCGACAATGCCGTTCAAGAATTACAGTTAATAAAATTTTTACCAAAAAATAAAACATCTAATCAATCAAATAGTAACATAAGAAATGTACATAACAATAACGAGGCTATATACAGGGGGTACAAAGTCAATGTGTGTGGGGTACAGGTTCGTCCAGGTAATTTGTAAAGTGACTATGCATAGATAATAAACAGTGAGTAGCAGCAGTGTATAAACAATGTCAACTTGTGAAACATGGGACCAACACTTTACACATTGCATTGATATTTTTGTTCAGTGTAGTTTACATGCTGTCAACAATCTAAGCCAACCCTCGTCTGTTTTACCCCATAGTTGTGTACGTGTCAGTTTTGATTCTAAACAACCAACCATTCTATACATAATTGCATAATTATGGATGATGTTTACTGAATAGGTATGCAAAGGTAGAACATTTTTGTTATTCTACACTGGATATTATTACCCCCAGTTGGTAAGGGTAGGCAACAACACATCTGCCACGCTGATCCTCAACACTGGGGCCCCCCATGGGTGTGTACTTAGACCCCTCCTGTACTCCCTGTTCACCCACAACTGCATGGCCAAACACGAATCCAACACCATCATTAAGTTTGCTGATGACACAACAGTAGTAGGCCTGATCACCGACAACAATGACACAGCCTATAGGGAGGAGGTCAGAGAACTGGCATTGTGGTGCCGGAACAACAACCTCTCCCTCAATGTGAGAAAGACAAAGGAGCTAATCGTGGACTATAGGAAAAGGCGGGCCGAACAGGCCCCCATTAACATTGATGGGGCTGTAGTGGAGAAGGTTGAGAGTTTCAAGTTCCTTGGTGTCCACATCACCAACGAACCATCATAGTCCAAACACACCAAGACAGTTGTGAAGAGGGCACGACAACACATTTTCCCCCTCAGGAGACTGAAAAGATTTGGCATGGGTCCCCAGATCCTCAAAAAGTTCTACAGCTGCACAATCGAGAGCATCCTGACCGGTTGCATCACTGCCTGGTATGGCAACTGCTCGGCACCTGACCATAAGGCGCTACAGAGGGTAGTGCGTACGGCCCAGCACATCACTGGGGCCAAGCTTCCTGCCATCCAGGACCTATATAATAGGCGGTGTTAGAGGAAAGCCCAAAAAATTGTCAGAGACTCCAGTCACCCAAGTCATAGACTATTTTCTCTGCTACGGTAAGCGGTACCGGAGTGCCAAGTCTAGGACCAAAAGGCTCCTTAACAGCTTCTACTCCCAAGCCACAAGACAGCTGGACAATTAATCAAATGGCCACCGGACTATTTACATTGACCCACCCCCCTCCATTTGTTTTGTACACAGCTGCTACTCGCTGTTTATTATCTATGCATAGTCACTTCACCCCTACCTACATGTACAAATTACCTCGACCAACCTGTACCCCCACACATCAAAACAAATCAAATTGATTTATATAGCCCTTTGACTCAGTACCGGTACCCCCTGTATGTGGCCTCGTTATTGTTATTTTTTTGTTACTTAAATTAAAAAACTTTTTTATTTTAATTTTGTAAATATTTTCTTAACTCTTCTTGAACTGCGCTGTTGGTTAAAACTTCTTTGGGCTGCAATCCCGTTAACGGGGTCAATATGACAACAGCCAGTGAAAGTGCAAGGCACCAAATTCAAAACAACAAATCTCGTAATGAAAATTCCTCAAACATACATGTATCTTATACCGTTTTTTAAAGGTAATCTTGTTGTTAATCCCACCACAGTGTCCGATTTCAAATAGGCTTTACAGCGAAAGCACCACAAATGATTCTATTAGGTCACTACCAAGCCAAAGAAAAACTACAAACTCTCCATTTTTACAGACAAAGAGAGGATTCACAAAAAGCACAAATGGAGAGAAAATGAATCACTAACCTTTGATGATCTTCATCAGATGACACTCATAGGACTTCATGTTACACAATATATGTATGTTTTGTTTGATAAAGTTTATATTTATATAAACAAAATCTGAGTTTACATTGGCACGTTACATTCACTAGTTCCAAAAACATCTGGTGATATTGCAGAGAGCCACATCATTTGACAGAAATACTCATTATAAATGTCGATGAAAATTCAAGTGTTAGACATGGATATACACCTCTCCTTAATACAACCGCTGTGTCAGATTTTTTATAAACTTTACGGAAAAAGCAAACCATACAATAATCTGAGACGGTGCTCAGAAAACAAATAAAAATTGTCCCCCATGTTGGAGTCAACAGAAATCAGAAATTACATTATAAATATTCCATTACCTTTGATGATCTTCATCAGGATGCACTCCCAGGAATTGCAGTTCCAGAATAAATGCTTGATTTGTTCGATAATGTCCATTATTTATGTCCAAGTAGCTACTTTTGTTAGTGCGTTAGGTACACATATACAAACGCTCGTTGGATATACTTAGTTGAAACATTTCAAACTAAGTATAGAATCAATCTTTAGAATGTTTTTATCATAAATATTCACTAATGTTCCAACCGGAGAATTGCTTTGTGTGTAGAGAATCCATGGAACGCAGGTCGCTATCATGTGAAATACGCGTGACCAGGAAATGGCTCTCTGCCCGTAACCTGACTCATTCAGCTCTTATTCAGCCCCACATCACAGTAGAAGCCTCATTCAAGTTTCTAAAGACAGTTGACATCTAGTGGAAGCCCTAGGAAGTGCAACTTCATCCATATCCCACTGTGAATTCAATAGGGGATGGGTTGAAAATCGACCAACGTAAGATTTCTCACTTCCTGTTTGGATTTCTTCTCAGGTTTTTGCCTGCCATATGAGTTCTGTTATACTCAGACATCATTCAAACCGTTTTAGAAACTTCAGAGTGTTTTCTATCCAATAGTAATAATAATATGCATATATTAGCAACTGGGACTGAGGAGCAGGCCGTTTACTCTAGGCACCTCTGGGCACCTTTCATCCAAGCTACTCAATACTGCCCCTGCCGCCATAAGAAGTTTTAAGGGCTTATAAGTAAGCATTTCACGGTAAGGTCTACACTTGTTGTATTCGGCGCATGTGACAAATTAAGTTTGATTTGATTCCAAATTTGTGTGTGTGTGTGTGTGATTTCAGTGCTATCGGTAAACAACTCTTGCATTCTCGCCAGTCAATGCATCCATATGACCCATAAAATATTTGGCTTTCCCAGCTAGCACATTTGGTTCCTTGGAAGTTGTGGGAACTACTGTTTTTGGTTTCACATTGGTTGTTGGAATGAAGCCATGTGTTTCCTGACTGGTAAAACATAACTTAACATTTTTTTAAAATGTTCTGCTAACAGAAGTTAACATTTCGGCTGTTCTGAGAACATTTATTTTACAGTAGGTTGCAGGTAGATGTTTTGCTCTGTTACCTTGAAAGCTTTCCTGGGTGGTTTTACTGAAGCTCTGTGAATGGAGATTATAGTTAATTTGGAGGTTCTTGAATAACTTCTTCAAAACTTTCACAGAATTGTTCAATAAGACTTTTAATAAACTGCTATCTTATTTTAGGTTACGTTTTTGAACTCCAAGCACAGATTGAACACATTGAACCTATACTTTTCTGTCATTTTCCATGGAATTAGTCCACTGCGCCACCAGGATGGAGGTAGCATGACATGTTTGCTTATGCACACAAAACTGTTCATTTTAGTCTATTCAAACAGACTCCATTTCAAAGGAAACAAGCACTTCTTAAGATGCGCTCATTAAGATCTGGCCAATAAGTTGGCACAGCTAATACACCTGAACACACTTAAAGAGAGAGGATATAGATCATTTTGTTGAAGCTGAGAACGGAATGTATATGTTTTTAAATAACATTCTTGGAACATTCTCTAACGTTACTAATGTTTTCTTGTGGTTTTTATGGAAAGAACCATTTGAAAACATTCACAATGGACAAGCACACTCTCATCAAACTCTAAGAAACATATGGTTCTCAGAACATTATGTGCTAGCTGGGTTTGTACCCACAATGCATCACTATTGACCAGACCAAATCTGTACCAATCATAGACATTTATCTTTCAAGTTTGGACATCACAGTACAGCGCAGTTGGTTACAATAAATAGAAAAAGAGAGGGGGCACATGGGTAGATGTCAGTAAGAGGTGGTTTATCTAGATTGTTTTCAAACTCTTGCTTTGACCACCACTTGACAGAAAGAAAACAGTTATGAGCTGAACATAACAGTATGCCAGTGGAAGGGAGGACAGTAGCAGGCAGGTGACCCAACTGTGGTTTCTGACTACTATGAATTTCCATTGTAGCCATTCAGTTGCAGTCAGTCTGTTGCAGATTTTTTGGTTATTCTTTCAACGATTTGTTAACAGAATAATGCGTTTTAATCACTTAATAAATTATGAACCAAATTGTTATTAGTAAAAACACAAACATAATTGGTTGGTCTACCTTTACTTGTTATGTGAACTTTCATAATCGTCCCTCCTGAGGGAGAGAAATTAGGAAATATCTTTAAAGATATGTGGGTTTTTGGTAACTGAATGATACTAGACAATATTTCTTAAACTTAGAGAAGGCAAATTGTTATTTTTTAAAATTAAATTCTAATACCTTTTAAGACTTTTTCTGCTAGATGTTTTCTAAGACCCCTTTTCCATCTGTTTGACCAGAAATCAAAGCCTTTGTTTATTCCTAATTTCTAGCATGGACAATGGTGGACAATGTATTTCCCCCCCAGAAATATTGACTCTCGTAGGTTTCATTTCACACCAAATTTGATGTGCTCCTATGAACTTCACATGTGAATGCTCATAGGGCTTTTTACACGGAACTGCCCATCACTAGTATTGGAGAGTTGGTTTAAAAACCTGTTTATGGAGGATAATGCATTCTGTTCACGCAAACTCTGTGCTGGGTTGACAATTTCAAAGGATTGTTTCTGTCATTCTCTTTTTTTATGCCATTTCAGTAGCCTCAAACAAGACCCATTTGGAAGGATTGAGCATAAACATTATGCATACATAATAAAAGCCACAATATGAAGATTTAAATGGCAATACCCTTGGGCTCATGTGAAATCAACAAATGACTTATTCTCGCAATTGCAGTGGTTATGAGAGACTGTGCTAAAGGACTATGACTAATGTTTATGCATGTTTTCATTCTACCTTTTAATTTGATTAAGTTGCTGTAGTGTTTCTGCAAATCAGAGGACTTATTAAACGAATCAGTGATGTAAACACAACATCACAGCACTATAATAAAACCTCATTGTTAATTTCCCAACCAATCTATTTGAGCAAAATGAAGCATGGTTGAAAAACCTGCACACTTACTCTGAGGTCACAAGGAAATGGACACGGTGTCTCTTTGCCTTTCTTTGATGATGTATCCTTTCAGACTCAACCGCGGTTGTCACATTTATTGGACGAGATAACAGCCCCAGTATGTGCCGTACCCAGGGAGGACAGTATGTGCATTCCATTAGCGTTCCACATGATTGGACCAACGCTATAGCTTTAGCACCACCATAGCTGTTTACTTTATTGGAATCAAGTTAGGATCGTGGCTGGCTCTGATCAGATTAGCAAGCAGCCCGTAAGTGTGCCAAACGGGAAAAGCTCCACCTGTCCAGTGGTGTGTGGAGGATTATGTAGTGTAGTTGCTTTTCTGTCAACAAAAAAAAAAAAACGCAACCCGTAACAAACTGTTGTGGCTCTCTTTCAAGAGGTTGATCTCTTTGTCCTCTCAAAGCTGTTTTGGAATAGTGAAAGCAGAGAGGGTATGCTGAAAATGGAAGGACATTCTAATGAAAGTGTAGCCTAAAGGAGACCTTATAACAGGCCCAATGTAACCCAAGGATGGTACAATTGGCTGCTGTTATATATTCTTGGTATACTCCCCATAGGCGGAATGTTTCCTGACTGCTGAAGTCCACCTTCAGAAGAATCAAGTACCTTTTTTTAAAAGCGTGCTTGCTGGAATCCTTGTTTTACCATCCATCTCCTCCTGTCAGACATGGTTCTTTCTCTCATTGTACCTTGTTGGATTCAATCTGTCAATGCTATTAACTAAAACGACCTCATTCGGCATGTCACATCAGTGCTGCACTGAAACCAATTATCTTTTCTCATTTATTTGTGCTATTATTAATTTTGCAGACAGTGCACTTTGTGCGAGCAGTGACTTAACTGACTGCCTTGATAAAGAATTATAATATAGTGCACCCTGCAACACGACAGAACACTGTCTCTGGAACCAGATTGATTTGAGTGGGTTGTCATAGTGACCCACTTCTGCCTCTGTCTGTGTGAAAGAGTGAGCGTGTAAATACAAACATATTCAGAGCGCACACACGCATACACACACACATAATGCATAACGCCTAACCCTAAGCATCCCGACGCAGACACACATTCCACCATACAAAGATCAGAAACTCTCCAAAACCCACAGATATTTAAGTTGCAAATACACACAAAAGGCATTTGTATAAAACACATTAAATCCAGATGAAACAAATGCAATTGCAAATGTGGGAACAGTGTCACACAGTTAATATAATCATATTTGTCACAGTTGCAAGCTTACAGCCAGACAAACATACTCTTCTTTATGGCTTCCCTATATGCTTAGTGTAATGCAATTACACAATCTATCTAACGTAGGTCCACACACACACACACACACACACACACACACACACACACACACACACACACACACACACACACACACACACACACACACACACACACACACACACACACACACACACACACACACACACACACACACACACACACACACACACACACACACACACACACACACACACACACTGCAATATCATTGAGGTATATGTTGTCTTTACAAAATGTTTTAAAGTGTTTGAATCAGAAATGGCTCGCTTGACATGAGGTTGTTTACGAGCCCTTTCTCCTTTCCCTGGCAGACCCAATGGCAAGAAAATCTGGCATTCTGAAGAGCACTGCTATTCTCTCCCCCTCGGCCTAGCAGCTGTTCTGCTCACAAACCTTTTAATACACGCTTGTAGAACTCTGGTGCATATCACAGAGGCTGGTACACAGGGGCAGGTGCCAGGAGCAATAAACAATGTCTTTCTAGCATATAAAAACATACAGATATACACACTGAGACACTTTCAACAGAGTGGATGCACACACCCGGGCCCCCTGGTCCGTGCTGTTGTTTAATTTCAGCCATCTTAATTGGTCTAAGAATAGCACTTATACAAGTGTCAAAGTGCAGCCTGGCTTACACTGTGCATTCTATTTCTAACCCCATGATGATTTGGAGAGTGACCAATGTGGGGAGGGGAGGAAAAGTCTGCCAGGGTGTCTGTTTTGAGGACTGACTTCAATACAATGAATGAACACAAGACTGTTCTCGTGGACCCATCCAAAGCGGCCCCCAGCTAGACATCATGCACCGGTTCAATTGGGTCTTCTTGCCCATAATCTCTAAGTGTCCCTGCCAATACTGATCGGGAAAGATATGTCTTGAGGTAGGAAAGACCAAAGGCTTTGGGAAATACTAGTCAGGTTGCAGAGCAGATACCACTTCAAAACAATGAATCACATTAAAAAACAGATCAAACTTAGTTTGGGGTTGTTGTTTTGCTCTGTTTCTGCTGTGGGTCATGTCAAAATGAGAAGGAGGCTCATGAGCCACAGTTTTGGTTACCTAAAGTCATTCCATGGAGTCAGTAATGGGGATTCTGTAGCTAGGCACGCACTGCAAGGTCACTGTTTTGACACTCAGAATGTTCTGACATCTGTCCACAGTTTGATGTAACACGATGACAGCTGAGCGGACTTGATGAGTTTTATGTGATGGTGGGGGAGAGCTGAGTGGCAAAGTCCAAATGTTTGAAAGAATTAAGCAACAGTGGGATCCAACCCAAACACCAAACATGGTTTGTGGATCTGCCATGGGATTGTCTGAGTGGATGTTACATCAGGTTGGCTTTGATATTCTTTGCATTTGGCGTTGTGGTTGTCTGTTAGATAAGAGCTGGCCGCTGCACAGGTTTGGACGGGTGGGTTTTGGTGTTATGCAAAAGTTTTACATCTCGGCCAGTCAGGCATTTTGCCATCAACTGTCCAGTTAAAAACAATAACAAACCGAATACCCACCCAGGACAGACTTCATTCAACACCTTCCTCAACAACTATTTCAATTGGAACAATACTTAAAATAGTATTCTATTTTTACCCGTAAGAATGTACTTAGAATAAATATGATACCGTGTGACTGTGGAATCCAAAGTGGGTGAAGTCTAGGTTCCTGACCCAGGGTCTGGTCACTTTGTGACCTCTAGGTCAGGACCATTGGCTGCAATCTAGCTTCATGGTGTATGCATGGACATACAGTACCAGTCAAAAGTTCGGATACACCTACTCATTCAAGGATTTTTCTTTATTTTTTTATGACTATTTTCTGCATTGTAGAATAATAGTGAAGACATCGAAACTATGAAATAACACACATGGAATCATGTAGTAACCAAAAAAGTGTTTAAAAAATCAAAATATATTTCATATGAGATTTTTCAAAGTAGCCACCCTTTGCCTTGATGACAGCTTTGCACAACTCTTGGCATTCTCTCAACCAGCTTCACCTGGAATGCTTTTCCAACAGACTTGAAGGAGTTCCCAGATATGCTGAGCACTTGTTGGCTGCTTTTCCTTCACTCTGCGGTTTTTGCGACTGCACTTGAAGAAACTTTAAAAGTTCTTGAAATTTTCCGGATTGACTGACCTTCATGTCTTAAAGTAATGATGGACTGTCATTTCTCTTTACTTATTTGAGCTGTTCTTGCCATAATATGGACTTGGTCTTTTACCAAATAGGACTATCTTCTGTATAGCACCCCTACCTTGTCACAACACAACTGATTGGCTCAAACGCATTAAAAAGGAAAACAATTCCACAAATTAATTTTTCTAACAAGGCACACCTGTTAAATGAAATGCATTCCAGGTGACTACCTCATGAAGCTGGTTAAAATAATGCCAAGAATGTGCAAAGTTGTTGTCAAGGCAAAATCAAGGCAAAGAGTGGCTACTTTGAAGAATCTCAAATAGAAAATATATTTACATTTCTTTTGGTTACTGCATGAATCCATATGTGTTATTTCATAGTTTGATGTCTTCACTATTATTCTACAATGTAGAAAATAGTAAAAATAAACTAACTCTTGAAGGAGTAAGTGTCCAAACTTTTGATTGGTACTGTAGAACAGGAGGAATTCTATAACACTGTGGCTGAAGGCTCAACCTCTGACAGCCCTGCCTCATTCGGACCACCTAGCTTCTTGCCGTGATGTCATGCACCTGCCAGTCTCTGTCTCTCACAAGTCCACACTGAGGGATCAACACGGTTCATTTATGTTAGCTTGCACAATGGTGTTAGAATGGCTCAAGCAGTTCCAAGCGTCTGAGCTCCAGTGGATGGGTTGAGTCAGCCCTTCTAGTCGCTATAAGACCGTTTTCGGGAATAGCAGGGATGAGACAAGCCACTCTGGGACTGATTTCAAGTTGGCCGGTCAGTGATAAGGCTGTGTCGAGAAAGGACAGAGTGAGAAAGTGTCTCTATGATGTTGGACTAAGAGGCCGCAGCTCCCGCAGGTTTGACTGAGCTCAGCACTGTATATTTATAATATTGATGTATTAGTCATCATATGCATATTCATTTGATATATTGGATTGTAGATGTTCAGCATTTTTAGAGTAGAATATGATATATTTTAGAAAGGGCATGAACAAAGAAATATGGTAACGGTAAATAATTGCAAGCTATATTGTACCCATATTTACTTGTGTTTTGGTTTTAAGCAGTAGTTAAATCACAGCAATGGATCGGTCCATAGTCCTCTTGATGTGCCTGACAACCCTTTGTCAGCTAAGTGAATGTTTTCTTCAGTTGGATCTTGGGGCCAATTTTTCAAATGCAATGCCACAATTAGTAAACTGATTGGATTCATTTACAAGATATCAGCAAAAACATGATTATGTCATCACATTGTGCCAGATGGGAGAAATATATGTAGGCTATGACTTTTCACTTTTGTTGATTCAGGTTTGAACTTTTGATCAGTGGTGGAAAAAGTAAAGACACCTTAATGGAAAATGACTCAATAAAAGTAAAGACACCTTAATAGAAAATGACTCAATAAAAGTAAAGACACCTTAATGGAAAATGACTCAATAAAAGTAAAGACACCTTAATAGAAAATGACTCAATAAAAGTAAAGACACCTTAATAGAAAATGACTCAATAAAAGTAAAGACACCTTAATAGAAAATGACTCAATAAAAGTAAAGACACCTTAATAGAAAATGACTCAATAAAAGTAAAGACACCTTAATAGAAAATGACTCAATAAAAGTAAAGACACCTTAATAGAAAATGACTCAATAAAAGTAAAAGGCACACAGTAAATTTCTACTTGGAGTAAAAGTATTTGGTTGAAAATATACTTAAGTATCAAAAGTAAAAGTATAAATTCCTTTTATTAAGCAAACCAAATTGCACAATTTTCTTGTTTTTTAAATTTACGGATAGCCAGGGGCACACTCCAATGTTCAGACATCATTTACAAATGAAGCATGTGTCTTCAATGAGTCTGCCAGATTAAAGGCAGGGATGACCAGGGATGTTCTGTGCATGAATTGGACCATTTTCCTGTCCTGCTAAGCATTCAAAATATAACAAGTACTTTTAGGTGTCAAGGAAAATGTATGGAGTAAAAAGTATAATATTTTGATGTATAAGTAGTCAAAAATATAAATAGTAAAGTACAGATACCCCCAAAAATGACTTAAGTAGCATCTTAAAGTATTTTTACATAAGTACTTTACACCACTGCTTTTGATGTTGTTGATTTAGATTTAGCCTTTTGGTGTTTGAGGGCTAGATCTAAATGCAGTTGCAGTTACAACTCATGTTTTTGGCATTTGTGTCGGTATAAGAGTTAGTGCTTTAGTCAGTGCTTTAGTCGTCATCAGGATTAAAACTTTTAAAAGCATTCCCAAAATCTGATTTGCACCATAGTTGAATCACAAATGTTGCTGAAATGTATGTCATATTATATTTTATATATTTGTGCTTAAAAGGACAGTTTGAGATTTTGGCAATTAAGCCTTTTTGTTCAAATGAAGTCAAACGAAAAAATGTATGTGTCTGTGTGCAGTTTAAAGGAAGTCAAAGGTAGTTTCTGTAGCTAATGCTAACTAGCGTTAGTGCAATGACTGGAAGTCTACAGTAGCTGCTAGCATTGTATACATGAGTTCAACTGTGTTGATCTATCCCTTTAAATACAGTGTAGTTGAAAATGTTCCCTAATTTCTTGTCCTGCTTAATGAATTGAAAAGGAGCCTGCACAGTACGACAAAACCATTTTGTTTCTTGTGGTATGTACGATGTGCCCCTATGGGAATGTTAGACTATTCCCTACTCAACCTTCTCAACTTGGTCCTGTATCGCCTACGTGCGCACATTTGCCTTCGCATGTCACGTGTCACTGGCCCTGACCACAGATAGCCTGCCTAATCCAGATGTCTGGCCAGGGGGCACAGCTCCCATCTGAACTGGCCTTCATCAGGGTTTTTAGAATCAGTGAGCATAGGTCTGGATGCACTAATGAGGATTTTTTTGTTTGTTGTGCAGATCAAGATGGGGCACGGTCATGGGCGTGTGTTTCATTACCGTATCACTGCCTTTTAGCCTGCAGCTTAGACTGAGGATATAAGTTGCAGAGTAAAAGTGGTAAACAATGTATTATTTGGCAATCAATTAGTAGAGATGTTCTCTGTATTAAACAGAGATGTGGGTCGATAGTAATCAGGACATCTGCTCTGAATAGTACCTTAATTATGCTCTGACGTTGATCATGTGGATTTTTTAATACATTTTTTTTTTGTCTTGATTCCACTCTCAAATTTACCACTTTTGTTTTAGGTTTATCTCAAGATGTTGAAAACTGCTTTGTCCATAAATATAGCATTTGCAATCCATGATTTACAAATGCTACAAAGAATCCTTGCTTTTGTTTTTTTGGGGGAGATTAATTCCTGTCTCTTTTGTCTCTCTAGGCCACTTGCAAGGACATGTTTTTCACAGAACATCATCTCTTATAGACGACTTAACTCAAGTCTGATCCCAACTTGACCACCACTGGTTATGAAAACCTGCATCCTCATAGTAAATCGGTAAGTTCCTTAACAAATACTCAAATATATTCAGAACTTTGTTTTCATCTGTTATGGCATTGTGAGTCAGCATGACTGCTCATAGCCTTTTTGTTTCCATTTTTAGGCAGGAGGCAAGATGTTTGTGGAGTCTGTTGTCAGATGGGGGGCATGGAGCATCTTGCTCCAGTGTGGATTATTGGGCGTGTCAGCAGGGGACTTCCCCTGGCCTTGCCCTGCCAGGTGTGTGTGTCGGCTTGAGACTTTAGAAGTTAACTGCTCTGACAAGCAGCTGACTTCTGTGTCTGAGGGCTTCGCTAGTGGCACCCAGCGCATCAACTTATCTCGTAACAAGCTGAAGACGCTGGGTCGTCGCCAGTTCTTTGGCATGACCCAGCTTGAGGATCTGGACATTAGTGACAATCTCATTGCCATGATTGAAGTGGAGGCTTTCCAGGGCCTGCAGAACCTCAAGACCCTGTGCATTAGGAGCAACCGCCTCAAGATCATCTCTGTGGGGGTCTTCTCCGGACTGCCCAGCCTGCGCTTCCTGGACCTGAGTGAGAACGAGATCCTGGTCTTTCTGGACTTTACTTTCCGTGAGTTGGTGAGCCTCCACCAGCTGGAGGCTGGGGAGAATGACCTGGTGTTCATCTCCCAGCGGGCCTTTACCGGCCTGCAGAACCTGCAGGAGCTCAATTTGGACCGCAGCAACCTGACCTCCATCCCCACCGAGGCACTATCCCAGCTCCAGAGCCTGACTCGGCTGCGCATGATCCGCCTCACCATCTCGGCGCTGCCCAACAATGCCTTCCGCCGCCTGCATCGGCTGCGTAGCCTCGTCATCTCCCACTGGCCCTTGCTGGACAAGCTGGCCAGCAACAGCCTGATTGGCCTCAACCTCACCTCGCTGGTCATCAGCAGCTGCAATCTCAGTGCTGTCCCATACCAGGCACTGCGCCACCTGGTCTACCTGGGCTACCTGGACCTGTCCTACAACCCCATCACAGCCATCCAGGGTAACCTGCTGGGGGACCTGTTGCGGCTGCAGGAACTGCACCTGGCTGGGGGAAACCTGCTCCGCATTGAGCCAGGGGCCTTCAGGGGGCTGGCTTACTTCCGTCTGCTCAACGTGACATCCAACCAGCTCAGCACACTGGAGGACAGTGCCTTCCACTCGGTGGGGAATCTGCAGGTCCTGCGGCTGGATGGGAACCCCCTGGCCTGCGACTGCCGACTACTCTGGGTGGTCCGCCGGCGACAGCGCCTGAACTTTGACGGTCGCCAACCCACCTGCTCCACCCCGGACATGGTGCGAGAGCGGGAATTCCGGGACTTCTCAGAGAAAGAGCTTCCGAGACTGTTCACCTGCCGGCAGGCCCGCATTGTAGACCGCAGGTCCCAGGAGGTCAGGGTGGAGGAGGGCACTACGGTGCTCTTCTCGTGCAAGGCAGATGGTGACCCAATGCCCTCCTTTACCTGGTTATCAGCCCAGCGGATTCCGCTCTCCACTACGGGGCGCATCAGGGTGTTGTCCAATGGGACTCTAGAGGTACGCTACGCCCAGGTTCAGGACAGCGGCACATACCAGTGCACGGCGGGCAACGCAGCTGGCAACGACAGCCTGTACGTCAGCCTCTATGTGAAGGGTTTCCCACGTAACCGCACCATGCCATTTTTCAACGACGAAGGCTGGATAGAGTCCTCACATGCCCCTACTGCCAACTCCTCTGCCCAGGTGGCCAACCAGTACCCGTTTGATGCCAAGACACTGATCATTGCCACCACCATGGGCTTCCTGTCCTTCCTCAGCTCAGTGGCTATCTGCTTCGTCTTCATGTTCTTCTGGAGCCAGAGCAAGGGGCAAATCAAACACACAGCCACCATCGACTATGTGCCCCGTACCTCAATGGGGGTAGGAGGAGGAGGAGGGGGAGGGGGTGGAGGGGATGCTGGCAAGTTCACCATGAAGCTTATCTAAGGTTATGTGGGAGAGAACTTGGGACACATTGACTGTGTCACCCCATGAGGGTGAAGGCTCTACAAGGACACAGGGCCACGGTCTGCCTTCAGAAAGCTAGATCCTCAGTGTACCCTTAACATACAGAAATTATACATATCTGATGATTTATCATCCTAAATATCTTGGAGAAGAAAATAATGAACAGCGGTTGTCTAGAAGCCGGTTTATTTAAACTCTGTTGTCATTTTTTTTTTTTATTGTGTCATTTTCTTTATTCAAGTATTTATTCAACATTACAATTACAGTGCTACAAAACGAATTTGCCGCTACTACATGATGATAGGAAATATTATACATGTTCATGTGTATAAGGGTCAAGGTTCGTTTCACTCATATCAGGTGTGCTTGGTGGATCTGATATACAGATATATAGTAAGTGTGGATATCATGTGTCAACTTGCCAATACAGGTCAACCAAGCATTGCCCTCTGACCTGAGGATAACTATTTAAGCTTATCCACAGAGGATCCATTCAGAGACTGCATACTCACCATTTGCTTAAGGCTCTATGAAACTATAATAATATGCAAACACATGATTGTAGTTATATAGTTATAATAGATGTATAGAATATTGTACTAGGCTATATTCAAATACTGTAGATAAATCAGTTTCACTGTACAGTAACATTTCATGGCTCACTTTTTGACTAGCCTCTAGTTTACGAAAATTCATGTTGTTTTGGGGACAGGAGTATTATTTAGCTATCAGAATATGACAGTGTCCAGCGGGTGATGAAATTATAATCTGTACATAAGAATGTATCCAATTCCATGTCATATTATAAGCAATCTTTTAAGCTTTAAATCCTATTTCCATTTAGATTTTTTATAACAAAGTAAGATAGTTCGCACACATCAAATACAGAGAATTCAAGATAACTTTTTGCAAGTCGTTTTCTTTTTATATCAGCGGAATTTCATACTGTATAATTTGGTAAGATGTTGCAGTCAGCAACGATGCTTCAATGATAATATAACTCTATAACATTCATGTAACCTCACACAGTTTATTTTTCCTGAATGATTATCGATCACAGGGTATTGAAAATATGTGCCTGAGTAATCTTACTCGCCATTAAAGAAACAATGATAAACTGTAATGGCGAACATTACCTTGTGAAATTCAATGTCAAATGTAGGTCGTGGACATTTCCATGCTCTAGGTTACTTTATGGCTGTATCTAGTCCTGTGGATTAGTGTCACTCAAATATGCCACTCTTCTTTCATGTACACTTGTTGTGTAGGTACACACAAACCAAAATTCCAAAACAATGTAAATGATGTACACATCTATAGTCAAGTCTGTTTTGCTATCTTATTTGTATAATATAATCTTTTTGCATTTTGAAATGATTAAAAACCTCCTTTAACCTGCCTCATTGCCTTGGATTGATTCAGCAATATCCTATAGCCTTTTATGAAATGACAAAAAAACGATTCAGTCTGCCACAACATACACATCTCAGTGGATCTGAGTTGTGCTCTATTTTAAATAACTATACAGTACATTGTTAAAGAATTGCTATGAGAGAGACATCCTTCACTGCATAAGACACAGTACGTTGATAATCTCAATGTTTTGGCTCAGTTGTCAGACCCATTTCAATCGATTAGAGCAGAGAAAAACAGATTTGTTTCATTGCCTCAGCACAAACGCAGATGGTTATTTGATAGAGCTATGTTTGTTTGTTACACTTCCTTGTTGGTCTTACTTTTCTGACGGAAAGGAGGAAATAGTAAATGAGGGTTTTGCTGTATATTGTCTCATTAGTTCAGTTGAAGGTGACCAAATGAAGATCAACCTCAGGAGATCCACGATCCACTGACAATTTCCCGTCCAGACGGATTTGAAGCCCACCAGCTCTAAGTGGATTCGGTGGAGAGCAAATCAGTTTCTCTCTCTTGCCCTTGCCCAGAATAATCCAGAAAAAATGATAATCACGTGCATGAGCAGAGATTTAAACCCTTTTGGATTACCTCTGCATGTCTCAATCTGTTATATAGGTCTGTCTGGTGGCTGCTAACCCGAGGCCTGGCCTGTCATATTATCTGTTTTAATGCAACTATTTCCTCTCATGGAATGGAATCCAAAGGTTTTACTGTAGCGTCATAAGCCAATGCTCCCTATGGGAAGAAAATCCAAGGGCATTATTTACTTACTTGTGCTGTCAGGTGCAATGTTCACTGATATTAAAGACTGCGAGGACAGAAAATCAATGTTTTTGTAGGTATAAATCTATTTAGGTTTACAACAGCCTGCCAGAGAAATATATACTCTCAAGTAGATCTCATGGTTTACAGTACAGGTCTACAGTATTATTGCACCTCTACACAGATATGTCCACAAGAGAAAGAACTTGTTAGGTGTGTCTGTTTTAACATGGTTAACACATTTAATGAACCCACAGTGCGGTTTTTCTTTACCTATAATTGATTGAATTGGGGCCCTTGTGTCTGAATTCCAGGTGCTAAAATAAGCATGATGCTTTGTGTTACCCTTATCTGGCCTGATGCTGGCCACTGAGTGGTGCTAAAACCCCATGATTAAAGACTCTCAAGTCTCAATCATTACACTTACCAAACATATTTTAATTTGTATTAATTATACAAAGATGCTGGGTCAACGTTTCTATGGAAATCCTTTTGTGGAACTCCTACTGATTGGATTTTATAAGAAGGGAAATAAATGTAGTTATAGGTGACAATGACTAATTCATCTAGGCGATGTGTAGAAGTAGGGCATATGCTGCAGATACAGTAGCCTATATCTAAACAATAGATTCCAAATGATCTCTGTATTATGTAACTATCGTATTTGACTAAAAGTGTCTAAATATCTATTACTCCGGAGTTGCTGTGAGTGCTCTTCGTTAGTGTCTCAGATGGTAGCCACCGTGAACGACACTGACACTACCATTAAGATGAAACCATCCATTAAGCCATTTTTCCTGCCATGGGCATTGATGCATCGTCTGACATTCAAGTCAATTAACCCTCCTTGGATGCGCACACAGCAGAACTGCTTTGCTGATTCATCGCTTTCTGGGCGTACAAGTGACTATTGACAGGTATTGATTGGGCAACATTACAATAACCCATCTCTAGCATTATTGGCTTCTTGATGTGGACCTAAAACGTGTTAACACTACTGCCCGATTAAAACAAAATGGCTGTGTTTAGCAAAAAGACAAACATATTCAGGCTGGAACATGTTTTCCAGTTGCTCACGTTAGGTCTAAGAACATAAGAAAACATAGCCTGCACTTTACAGGGGTATATTGTACATGTACGTGATTGAATAGGATTAATCCTTCAACACACTGCTGCGAGCATAAAGAGCAACAGGTATCAAATTACGCGTTTATGGTGGATTTACTCTGAAAGTGACCATGGTGCGCTTCCATACATCACGAAAGCCTACATTTCTTTTTCGCGCCCCATTCCTCACACCCACCGTTCTTTTTGTTTTTGAGGTGGAGCCTGATACCCCGATTCTTCAGTGGACATATGATTGAGGCCAATAGTCAGTCGCATAGATCAATACATTATACCAATACGAAAGCTGATTGCCTATTGTGGAAATAATAAAGTGAGAACTCATTCTATTATTAAATCCTTGGAAATCGGGCACATTGAGGACGTGGAATGATGAATTATATCATATTGGCGACCGTTTTTTCCATGGTTTTCGCTGAAAAGTCACCTCGGCTGAAATTCATTGTAAAAGGTATGTGTTAATTTAGCTATTTGCGTTTAGAGTGGTCAGATACGCCCTGTCTGTGTATTAGGCTATATGCGAGGATCTTGTTTTTTCCTCCATGGAAATAGTTAGATTAACAATGAACACTAGACTGTAGTCTACTTGAAAATCAAAGTAGTGGACCACTTTCCTCATCGCGCGTTTATACATGCATGACGTCATGCATGATTCAAGGTAGACAATAATGTAAAATGTTCCTCAAAACAAGCTATACCGACAAAAATAGAAAGTGAGCCTTATAATGATACTAGGCTATATTAAATTGACAGAATGTTTGGCATTGTGCCAATGAGAATGGATCTCAGAGAAACGCAAAAAATGTGATGAGAAAGAAAACACTTTGGACTTGGTATAATTTAAATAGCCGATTTGTCACATTATTTATGTGTCCCAGTTCTCAACTAAATGAAATGAAATAAGCCATTTGTATTAGATTACATGGAAGAAAATACACACTGTGTATTAGATTACATGGAAGAAATGAAGCACGGTGTATTAGATTATATTAATTAAGCTTCATGGTCCATTGGCCTATTCCATTGTAATGAAACGGAAGGGACAGAAGTGTTGTTTGGAACAGGTTTATGGCAGCGGGAACGTTAGAATTATTCAGAACCAATTGTGTTTTACAAGAAACTAGCTTAATTAAGATAGCCTATTATTACTATTTAGGTGTTCATTATTCGGGTAGCCTTTTCCTATACAATAGTGACCCACTCCTACGAAGACATCTAATCTTGAATTCAGAGCGCACCTCAGCATGCCAATGCAGAGGCTGTGTGTTAAAGGCCCAGTGCAGTCAAACGTGTTTTTCCTGTGTTTTACATATATTTCCACAATATGATGTTGGAATACTACTGTGAAATTGTAAAAAGGTTTATAATGCCCCTTTAGTGTAAGACCTGTTTTAAAAAAGGCCGCATTAAATTTCTGCCTGTTTTGTTGGGATGGAATTTTAGCCTGCCTGGCTAATTCGGATGCATTATACCTTTAAGTGTTTTGAAGGTTTTGTACGTTTTTTGCGTTTCGGTCACTGATAACTCATGTGTGAGGTTCAACCTAGGGCAGTGGGTAGACGTTTGTCAGTTGTCATGGAAACGCAGTCCTGGTGCTGTTTACCAATCAGACAGCTGTTATTTGTGATCAATGTCCGGATATTTCTTCTGCTCTGCACCTCATTTTCTCTTCAAGACAGAATATAATGCTAAATGATCCGTGCTAATTGAAAAGAGTGCTCTGGAGCTCTGGGTGTAATATCATTAAGTTTACTCAAAGACACAATGTCAGTGAACGTATTACAAAACCACTACATTACAGTTAAAACCCATCCTTATGGTGAATACTTTGGTCGCGCTGCAGAACTGCAATGCAGGTGCACGAGCTGACGCGTTGATGGTACTGCAGTAGCTGAGGCTTGTTGAGGATAGAGCAGCAGCATTAGCTCCAGGACCTCATTAACACACGCGAACACAAGCGCGCGTAAACACGCACACACACACACACACACACACACACACACACACACACACACACACACACACACACACACACACACACACACACACACACACACACACACACACACACACACACACACACACACACACACACACACACACACACACACACACAGCCCAATTAACATTTTGGGAATTCCGCGCAGCAAACTAACAGGGCTATCAAGTTAAGATGCACCGACGCTATAGTCATTACAGGTGTAAAGGACTGTATTCCTCTTGGCAGATCAGCATCCAAATACAGACAACAACGTAGCCTATTTGTTTGACATATCAATCAAACGTATGTTATACAATAGGCCTACCAACCCTATAAAGGGATGTCATATCAACGACATTCAGTCCTAGTGTACCCGATAGAGACAGAGACATGTCAAAACAGAAAGATAAAATCGATGAAGGCATTACGGTCTTCTCACCGTGGAGGTTTAAATGAGTGGTGACCGAAGCCTAGTTCAGCACCTTGGACAGCGCCATTTGCCGCTCTTTTTTGTCGGCCAATTGTGAAACTAGTGGTCTACTTTCCTGAACCGTCGAGAACGTCAGTCTGCCACTGAATTGGTAGACACACTAGTGTCGGATTTGCATGTGCCTGTAGGAATAGGAGTCCCGAGGGTAAATTGTCCTTAACCATGGAAACCAATTTCAATTTCAGTACAGACTGAACTGTACAGCTTCAGCCTCATATCATGTAAAACTAAAATGACTTGGGTCAAAAGATAGACTACTGGATTTTTTTTTGACCATGACATGACCACACCACAGAGCTCAATTAATACATTCTGGTTAAATCAAATTAATTAACTGAAAATAATGGGCAATTACATGTTTAATTGACTCAACTTGAAACCCCCAAGACACTGATATACTGGTATATCATATAAGGACATTGTAGCAACACCTTCTCCTAACCTACTTTGATATGGCCCACAGAGCCAGCCAGGTATCACTTCTCCAAACCGGAGAACTACATGTCAGTGTACCACCAGGAGGGCACCAACGTGCTGTACGTGGGGGGCCAGACAGTGATCTACGTGCTGACGTTCACTGACAGGGGGGTCCGCGACCTGCAGGTGAGTTGCTGGTAACCAACGAGATGAACAGAGATACTCGGTGGTGGTGACACAGTAACCCAGTGAAGGCACAGGAGACTGGCTTAAAGAGGAGGCAGCAGCTGTCGACCTAGTTCAACAGCCTCCGTCGCATGAGATGGGTCATGCATACATTTATAGAGCAGATCTCATCTCTGTCCAATCGGAAGGAAGTGATTATATAGTGTGGACTTATGAGGTCAACATACAATAAAGATAATACACGGAGCTAATAATGTCAACGTTGACTCGACGAACATGAGCAGAAGGTAGCCTATCATTTGTCTTTTGTGACTATTCTGATTGTCTGTGCCCTATAGTTACGCATAGTTGATCAAATATTAGCGACAGTAAAGTAATCCTCCATTTGTTAGTTTATGGCACAGGACCAGACTTTTGCCATTTTCAATCAGCTCTGAATTTGATTGCAGTTGTTTGCATATTTGAAAAGGCCTAATATTTGCAAACAAGTTATGGATAAATTGTATGACATATTGGAATGTATCTTATATTATTACAGATCCCTGTGGTAACTGATGAAAGTGCAAAGGCAGCTTGCATCGCCAAATCAGACCCACCTAAGGTAGGTGGTCACCATCAACATCAACATCATCCTCATCATTATCCTCATAATTGATTGTTGTCATCATTATCATCATCATTACAATGAGGTAAGTTTGTTGCTACTGTACGATTATGAATAAAACAGACACATAACATCAACGTGATATCATCCCCAGTAGAAACTGTCCCAAAGGTTAAAGGTTGGGACAGGGGAGCGGTACAATGCTGTATTTGGTATTCAGGTACAAACTCCATCTGGAAGTTTCTCTTGAGATAACAGTCCAGCTCCTGTACCTTCTGAATAAGTGATGCAATGCATATGAAGTTATGCAGACAATGCATTCCCTCAGTACTGCAGAAGTAATTCTTGCGCTATCTGCCAAATTAGGAAAAATGGATCAGTTCCAATATTCTCTCTCTCTCTCTCTCTCTCTCTCTCTCTCTCTCTCTCTCTCTCTCTCTCTCTCTCTCTCTCTCTCTCTCCCCCCCCCTCTCTCTCTGCTACAGTTGGAGTGCGACAATTTCATCACAGTCATCCAGAAAGTCAATGACACTTTTGTGGTATGCGGGACAAATGCAGGAACCCCCAAATGCTGGCTGCTGGTAAGATGACATGATAATGAATAGGATAGCTATTGTCTTCAACATGTGTTTAGTGTTCTCACAACGGTCACACTTTCATCTTACTTAACTCCTGTATCACTTTTATAAAAGTTGTTAATAGTGTTCAATAAAATACTTTAACTTGTATCTTTATTTGTACTGTATTCAAGGTGGTAAGAGCATTCAGGATATGGCTTGTGAGGCTGTGATGTAATTTCCTCTCCATAGGTAAATGACACTGTGTTGACTGACGCCCCCACCAATGGACAGATGGCACCAGCCTCTGACATCTCCCCTCCCTACCCCTCCCAGAGGTCCGTCAGTTTGTCTGCAGGTACGATGCGAGGACAGACAGACACCCCTTCCAAACATCCATAGAAACTCTGCTATTGGCACAATACTAAACCCATCCCTCACTCCTATTTCTACATCCTTGTTAACTCCTCTCTGTGGATCTGAAAGGATAGGATAAGTATCAGCATCTTGGTGGAGAGCTCCATCCAGCCATTATGTTCATAATTATACAGACCAATCAGATCCTCAACATTGGCTTTGGTATGGAATAGGAGATCTGTTTGAAATGGTACCATAGTACTACAGATGGTTCACGACATGTAGCGAAGCTGTAACTCACTGTATTATCGAAATCATGGCAAGGTTACTTTGTATAGCAGGTTCTGTGATATCGCAGACCAGGCTGGACTGGAGTGATGAACCAATGAGCCATTTGCTAGAGTGGTGCAGCATTCTGATAATGTTCGGTTCTCATTGAACCATTAATGTCATGATTCCAAATGACCTCCCTTATTGCTATGGAGACAGTGCCCTAAGTGGGGTAATTGTAATACGGTTATGGGAGGATGTTGGTTGATGCAGTCAGCTGTCTTCTGTTGATTTCTTCTGTATCTCTCCCTCTACCTTCTGTTTGTCTCTCTCTCCCTCTCTCCTCTTTATCTCTCTATCTTTACCCCCTCCCCTCTCGCTCTTAGATGGGAATCTATACTCTGCTCTGTCAGCAGTGGGGCGTCACCCTGGCTCTATCCGCCGGACCTACGGGACTCAGAAGCTTCTGAAGACAGAGACCAAGTGGCTGCAGAGTGAGTGGGATGAGAGCAACATGGGACTATATTGGTGTAGGAGAGTTGCACGAGGCACTGGAGTGGATGAGCATGGAAATAGCAACTCTATATTATCTTCTATCTTGGAACTGTAACACGCTGCATGCAGAAATGTAGTCCCTATGAATTCTTCCATTTTAAAGATCATAAGTTAAATTCACAATTGTGATAAAACATTGTATGACTCCCTGTATGATGAACTGGAAGTGTTTATTAGTCTACAAAGCTTCCAAGCAAACCCTTTTATCACAATGTATTTTTTAAATACACCTTTTCTCTGTAGACACTAGATGTCCCTGCTAGAATGAAATGCATTAGGGGTTTGAAAAGGACCCAAATAGTTACAACCAGTGACTGAGTTGGCCTGGTGCTCACTGGCCTCAAATGTTTTATTGCCTGATTGAGTATTAGCGCTTATAGAATTGTGGCACCTATTTCAGTCCACTTCAAGCACTGGTAGAAGCCCTTTCTCTCTTCTGCTTCAGGCCCCCAGTTTGGTGGAGCAGCAGTAATACCAGCCTCTCAAAAACACAAGGAGGAGATCTACTTCTTCTTCAGTGAGATCAATAAGACGGCCATGGTGGATGAGGAGCCCTACAGGTCGCGCATCGGCCGAATCTGCATGGTAACCATAACAACATCACCGTATATCAGCTGTATTACTACGTTATTGCATATTAAAGCTGAGCTCCGCGAAAGTAGAAACAGTACCACTGGTCACCCCAGGCACATTAGTTATTGTTATTGTTGTTGTTTTTTAAACAGAGGAGATGAGCATCCAGCCTCATGGTAAAAATAACACATATTACATACTCCAATGTTCTATCGCATGTGCAATGATGTCAGAGGGGGAAAAAACTGGGTTTGTTGTTTGAAGTAACATCTGTGTTGTTGTAATATCGCGAACGAACCTGGCAGTTTCACCGCTAAGGGTTCCAGCTTTAATGTTATGGTGTACTGTTGTATACTGTGTGTCCGTCTCCAGGTGGACGAGGGGGGTATAAAGAACCTGCTGGCGGACTCGTGGACTACCTTCCTGAAGGCCAGGGTGATATGTGGTGCAGGTAGCTCCCCCCAGCAGTACAACAACATCAGACAGGCCTTTGTGCTGTCTGAATTGGCCCAGGAGAAGAGGACCGGGGTCATGTACGGCCTGTTTGCCAACGCCTGGTGAGTAGACACCTTACACCTTCAACACCCTTCATCCCATATGGCTGCTTAAGACTGTGTCATGCTTAGAATGCAGGAGAGGAATGAGCTGCACAAACAACATAATCAGAGGAAAGGAGGATTATGCACAGCACATCCAAATGGGGCACAGGAGCTGGATAGACATGGACAGCAATGAAAACTTGGGAGCAGCAACAGGTTTCAGTGAGGAAAATACATGATTGTATTTGAAAGGGGGATACCTAGTCAGTTGTACAACTGAATGCATTCAACTGAAATGTATCTTCCACATTTAACCCAACCCCTCTGAATCAGCAGTGGGCTCTGCTCTGTGGAGGCGGTCAATTACTTTTGAGCTTGAATGCTTTTGTTAGCATATTTGAGCAGCCTTAAATCTTTTACGTCCATTTAGGGAGTCATGGTAATATGACTCTACTCCGCTATCAGTCAGTGATTGAGTGGCGAACAACATTCCGATTCACATTAAGTTTGCATTAAGTAAGTAGAAGGAAGGAAGGCTTTTAAGTGTTGTATTGTTTGGTTGACCAGGGACACAACCGTGATATGTGCTTACTCCATCGAGGACATTGACCAGGCCTTCGCCACGTCCAAACTGAAGGGCTACAGCAGTCCTCTGATTGGACATCGCCCTGGCACAGTAAGACACCCACTGAATCAGTTAAATTAACTTTATTTTAATTCATGTTTTGTAGTGCCAATCAAAGTCATTTTGCAAAGGCCGATTGCATAATCTCATGCATGTGAGTCCTCAATTTTGGGGAAGTGGAAGACTTGTGTTTCTATTTTGGAACAGTTGCAGATGACAGACACTGGTTGTGAAATTATTGTGCAAGGCAAAGCCACAGCCAAAGTCTGTCTCCCTTCCTGATTACATCACTTTCATTACATCACTTCTTGTCCCAGTGTGCCTTCAAGAACTCCACGGCAGCCCACAACCCTAAGATCCTGGGGGTGATCAGGGACCACCCGGAGATCGAGGACGTGATTCGTCCGGTCGGGGGTGCTCCGCTGAACCTGCCCACCGACGATCACTTCACACACACTGTCGCTGCCATGGTGCTGGCAGTCAACGACGAGCACTATACTGTGCTGTACCTGGGAACAGGTGTGTGTGTGTGTTTTTGGCTGTCAAACTGTATCTCATGTACAGATGTTTGGTGTAACCTATTTAAAAGTGATCTTTTAGAAGACGTAGATTCCTTGACAAAGTAAATAAAAAAAGTTGTTTGCTCAACACAGGCATGAGTTGGGGCTTATTATTAGAGTGCATTTCTTTGGCATGAATCTCAGATAAATTGACTGAATTTTAAAAAAACTAAGTAGCTACAGCCTAATGGACTGATAAAGAAGTCAGTCGCTACCACAGGGAAAGTAGTGATAGAGCTGTGAACAGAGCCATGGGTCTCTGAGGTGGCCTAATAAGAAATTAGAGCAGTTAAGTCTTCTGTGGGAAGTAATAGCCTCTCAATGTGGGGAGGAGATAAGAGAGGACAAGCTGTAGGACAGGCCTGCTCCTCTCCGTAAGTCACCCACTGATGAATTGACCAGTAGAGGAAAAAGGCAGCATGTGCTATTATAAACCTGGGGCCATATACAATCAAAAATAGTCACTGGGTTTCCCGGGATTCATAAAAAACAATAGGGCTCGACCATGGTGTCTCTCTCCCCTCTGATAATGTTCTCTCTCTCTTTCTGGTGAAAGAACAGGGCTCGACCATGGTGTCTCTCTCTCCTCTGATAATGTTCTCTCTCTCTTTCTGGTGATAGAACAGGGCTCGACCATGGTGTCTCTCTCCCCTCTGATAATGTTCTCTCTCTCTTTCTGGTGATAGAACAGGGCTCGACCATGGTGTCTCTCTCCCCTCTGATAATGTTCTCTCTCTCTTTCTGGTGATAGAACAGGGCTCGACCATGGTGTCTCTCTCCCCTCTGATAATGTTCTCTCTCTCTTTCTGGTGATAGAACAGGGCTCGACCATGGTGTCTCTCTCTCCTCTGATAATGTTCTCTCTCTCTTTCTGGTGATAGAACAGGGCTCGACCATGGTGTCTCTCTCTCCTCTGATAATGTTCTCTCTCTCTTTCTGGTGATAGAACAGGGCTCGACCATGGTGTCTCTCTCTCCTCTGATAATGTTCTCTCTCTCTTTCTGGTGATAGAACAGGGCTCGACCATGGTGTCTCTCTCTCCTCTGATAATGTTCTCTCTCTCTTTCTGGTGATAGAACAGGGCTCGACCATGGTGTCTCTCTCCCCTCTGATAATGTTCTCTCTCTCTTTCTGGTGATAGAACAGGGCTCGACCATGGTGTCTCTCTCCCCTCTGATAATGTTCTCTCTCTTTCTGGTGATAGAACAGGGCTCGACCATGGTGTCTCTCTCTCCTCTGATAATGTTCTCTCTCTCTTTCTGGTGATAGAACAGGGCTCGACCATGGTGTCTCTCTCTCCTCTGATAATGTTCTCTCTCTCTTTCTGGTGATAGAACAGGGCCTGACCATGGTGTCTCTCTCTCTGATAATATTCTCTCTTTCTGTTGATAGAACAGGGGAAAGTGCTCAAGGTTCTGCACACTATCGAGGATGCCTTTATCATATCCCAGTACTCCCTCTTCCACAATGAGGGTCCTGTTCTAAGCATGGCCATCGACTCTAGGAAGGTACTGTGAGACCATCGCCGAACACTCCTTAGCAGCTAGCACTAATATCCGTAGATGAATTTGTTTACGATGTAGCTGCAGTCTAATCCTTTTAAACAATGCACTTCTAGTGATAGCCACTGTATGTCTCTTCCTGTCTCTCGTGTATTGCTCCCTGCCTTCTCCCCCAGGGCCACCTTTATGTGGGCACGGCAATGGAGGTCCAGCGCATACCATTGGCTGACTGCGGTCGCTATGGAGACAGTTGCCGGGAGTGCATTCTGTCTCGGGATCCCTATTGTGGTTGGGACGCAGCCAGGAGGAGGTGCACACCCATCCCAGCTGGATACAACATCAGCACTGGGTATGAGATGTGATGATGTCACTCCTGGAATACAATTCAGATACCTATGGAAAACATGCAGTGTATCAAAAAATGACAGTCAATACCAGCCATAACTTATCATTTCTCACAGTGTCAAGGTTCCAACTACTATTCTAGGTTTTATGATAATTGTTTAATTTACATAAAATGGTTGATCGTTCAAAATGGTACATGCTAATTTGATGTTCCTTCAATAATTTGTTTCATACTGTAGGGCACTCACTCAGAGTCTGGACCACTCCAATGCCTCTATCTGTGGTGAAGCTGCTGGTGAGTGCCACTCCGCCTCCTCTCTGACTCTCTGTATCTTCATTAACTGAAATATGGGACTTTTTTCCAGAGCTTAACTCAGAAGATGATATCATATAATTGAGCGTAGGCTCAAACCCATTGGGTGGTTTAATATCAAAGTTTGCCCTCACTTCAAAGCCCAATAGCTTCAGCCATATTAACCTCTAATAATCCAAACAAATTCTCCCCACTGATGGGATATGTATTGTCTTTGTTATCAAGCTCTTTTTTCCATTACTTCTCTTGGTCACAGTCTCAGTGCAGCTGTCATGTATATCCGTTCACTGTTTCCTTTCTTCCACTCCTGGAACACTGAGATTTAATCCTAAGGATTAGAGGATGAAAGGTGATGCAATATCATATATAACAATATTTTATTTTAATCTGTTATTTTAGCTAATATTTTCCAGAGAAAGTAAGTTTCAGGCCACAGAATAAAATAGAATAAATAAAATAGAATAAAATAAAATAAAATAGAACACTACTCTGCATCTTTGTGTCAGTTTGTACACGTTAGTCTGGTTTTAGGTTTACTGGGCTTTGAGTCACAATTGTCCTAGTAACTGAGAGCAAAGTTATCATTTACAACCTGTATATTTTTTCACAAATAAACTCAGCAAAAAAAGAAACGTCCTCTCACTGTCAACTGCGTTTATGTTCAGCAAACTTAGTGTAAATATTTGTATGAACATAAAAAGTTTCAACAACTGAGACATAAACTGCACAAGTTCCACACACATGTGACTAACATAAGTAGAATAATGTCTCCCTGAACAAAGGGGGATCAAAATCTAAAGTAACAGTCAGTATCTGATGTGGCTGCTGTGAGATGTTACCCCACTCTTCCACCAAGGCACCTGAAAGTTCCCTGACATTTCTAGGGGGAATGGCCCTAGCCCTCACCCTCCGATCCAACAGGTCCCAGACATGCTCAATGAGATTGAGATCCGGACTCTTCGCTGGCCATGGCAGGACACAGACATTCCTGTCTTGCAGGAAATCACGCACAGAACGAGCAGTATGGCTGGTGGCATTGTCTTGCTGGAGGGTCATGTCAGGATGAGTCTGCAGGAAGGGTACCACATGAGGGAGGAGGATGTCTTCCCTGTAACGCACAGCGTTGAGGTTGCCTGCAATGACAACAAGCTCAGTCCAATGATGCTGTGACACACGGCCCCAGACCATGACGGACCCTCCACCTCCAAAATCGATCCCGCTCCAGAGTACAGGCCTCGGTGTAACGCTCATTCCTTCAACGATAAACGCGAATCCAACCATCACCCCTGGTGAGACAAAACCACAACTTGTCAGTGAAGAGCACTTTTTGCCAGTCCTGTCTGGTCCAGCGACGGTGGGTTTGTGCCCATAGGCAACGTTGTTGCCGGTGATGTCAGGTGAGGACCTGCCTTATACAACAGGCCTACAAGCATCAATCTAGCCTCTTTCAGCCTATTGCGGACAGTCTGAGCACTGATGGAGGGATTGTGCGTTCCTGGTGTAACTCGGGCAGTTGTTGTTGCCATCCTGTACCTGTCCCGCAGGTGTGATGTTCGGATGTACCGATCCTGTGCAGGTGTTGTTACACGTGGTCTGCCACTGCGAGGACGATCAGCTGTCTGACCTGTCTACCTGTAGCGCTGTCATAGGCGTCTCACAGTACGGACATTGTAATTTATTGCCCTGGCCACATCTGCAATCCTCATGCCTTGCAGCATGCCTAAGGCACGTTCACGCAGATGAGCAGGGACCCTGGGCATCTTTATTTTGGTGTTTTTCAGAGTCAGTAGAAAGGCCTCTTTGGTGTCCTAAGTTTTCATAACTGTGACCTTAATTGCCTACCGTCTGTAAGCTGTTAGTGTCTTAACGACCGTTCCACAGGTGCATGTTCATCAATTATTTATGGTTAATTGAACAAGCATGGGAAACATAGTTTAAACCCTTTACAACAGGGTCCTGAAAAAGGGATGTTTCTTTTTTGCTGAGTTGATGAGGGTGGCCTCACCCACACATTTCTCACATAATGAAGTAGTCCTACCAATCCTGTCCTGCCATTCTCATTTTGAACTCACCTATGATTTTTACCGTAGATACGTAAACAATCCATAGGTATGAAACCATAGGCTACTCTCTAGTCTAGGCAGCCCATAAGTAAGTATTTAATTTGGGTGAGATCAATGT
Source organism: Oncorhynchus gorbuscha (assembly GCF_021184085.1). Classification (NCBI taxonomy): domain Eukaryota; kingdom Metazoa; phylum Chordata; class Actinopteri; order Salmoniformes; family Salmonidae; genus Oncorhynchus; species Oncorhynchus gorbuscha. Next base: position 19,850,047 of record NC_060191.1, read on the forward strand.
TAACCAGGCTGTGCCCTCTGAACCCCCACAGCACTGAAGACCCATAGGACAAACCCCAAACAGGTGGTGATTGACTCAGACGGCCCTGTCAACCTCCCCTGCCCCGTGCACTCCTTTCACGCCACCTACCGCTGGGAGAAGGACAACTGTATCCAGCACTACCCCTGCTTCATCATTGGAGACTCCTGTGTGCTGGAACCCACCCCTGGCCTGCCCCTTAAGCAGGGGGTGTTCCGCTGCATGGCCACGGAGAATGGCTACAAGGTGGAGGTGGTCTCCTACAGGCTGGTGATCAACAGTGGGCCTCTGCCTGCCTCCCTGGCCTCCACCCTGGGGCCCTCCCTCCTTCTTGCTGCAGCCACCCTCTGGCTCCTGTAACCATTGCAAATGCTAAAGCTAACCCCTTAGCCTCTAAGGCCCTCTCTCTGACAGACAGGAGAGGAGGGGCCACCATACCAAGGTTAGGTTCGCAGAGCATTGATATTAATGGTTGGGTAATGCGATCAGTGTTGCCCGCAGAGACTGTTTTCAGAAAAAGTGTTTTTAAATGTATTTTCCGTTGTTCAGAAAATGCCTGAAAATAAACCAAGCCATTTATTTTTAAATAATATATGGGCCTACCATACTAACTAATACTGTACTGTTTAAACAAAAAAATACCTAAAACAAACTCGAAATACATAACATTTAGACTTAATTAATACATTAACATCAATATGGGTTTTATGGAAAGACAAACTATATTACCATGTCTTATTCTTAATTTTAAATACAGATTCAAACCAGAAGATGTGCTTTGCGAACCTTGCCTGTCCACCCAAGAGATGACATCTCATGCGTTGTGTTAAATACAATACCAGGCCAATTCCTCAACTTATTTTGAAACTTGATTGTGCTACTTTGTGAATATTTGAAGCTTGAATACTGCTCTAACATCTAAACATCCTGTTGAATGTCATAAGTATAGGCTAGTATTTAGAAAATGTCTGGTATTGAGTTTTAAAAAAAGCCTTAACAATTCTGGGACATACCCCCTAAGCACAATTTGCTGTGAGAGCATAACTGCTCAATTGTGTTGACTTGAATCTGTGAATGAGGTGGCCAAGTCTTACTTTGATGCTGGGAGGAAGTGTCATCATTTTGACAAGAAGTCATCTTTTTGACAGGAAGTAGGTGGAAGAGTGTGAGCTCGTCCTCGAACATCACTGTGTCTCGGCAAGTCCTCTGCAGTAAAAGGCAGTTTTTGCATCATTTTAAGGGACAGTATCAGACATTCATATTATGCTACTTCATTTTCAATAAACGTAAGTTCAGTAAACATCATTCAGTGGCAGGTGAGGCCAAATTAGAATTGAGTAGATGACATGTAGAGTTAGTGGCATTTTGTAGTTTGCTAAATATGAGAAAAAGCTAGTGATTATATGAGTACCGTGTGTTAAGTATTTTATTGCTCCGCAAATGCTGATTTCCACCATTGCTGCCTATGAAAGTTATTCTTGACGGTTCAAGGTTTTATACTGTACCGAAGTCATGAGAGGACATATGAATAAAATAAAATAAACCCTTGTTATGTCGAGATAACAACTTATTTATCTCATGATCATGACATAACAAACATTTTGCCGAGGTCACAAGATGAACTCTACAAATAGGAGTAGACGCATTGATGATAGATTGACAGCATGGCTGAGGCGGGAGAGCCCACAGTGGATCAGCGCATATGTTTTGATCGATTGCTACACTAAGGGATGGTACATTTCATGCTAACATATCAGTCATTATCAGTTTATAAATTAGAATTTTAGCCAGCTAAATGTCCTTTACCTTGAACAAAGAGCTCTTGGGGCATCTAAGCCGTCATGGGGCGTTTGAGTCTTGAACGATGCCTGACAGGCTGGCCTGTCTCTGAGGCTGTATGCCACCCCCACGACCACGAGCTAGCTAGCTCGTTATAAATGCTGGTTGTTAGCTTGCATAACTGATATGTGTATAATTGTAAGGGGCACTTCATGTTTTATGGATAATATTACAATTTACAGAGTGGGTGAGCACAATTCCTGACAGGCTAATAAGATGACATTTTATCCTCAGACATTGATCAGATTCAATTGCAGCCTCAGAGGCTGATAAATCAGGATTCCACCTTGTAGGTTGTCTCATAGGTAAATGCTCCTTGCATGCAGATTAGCAGTCAGTGCATTATGTATATGATCAAGACTGGGTGCGCTCTATTCCTGGCAGGCTGATTCAATTCAGTAGCAGCCTCAGAGGCTGATAAATCAGGATGCTGCCTAGTAGGCTGGCTGCAAGGAGCCTTACATATGAAACAGCCTACAAGGCAGCACCCTGATTCATGAGCCTCTACGGCTTCTATTGAATCTGATCAGCTTGCCAGAAATAGAGCTCACTCACTTTGGATTATAGGCATCAGCCTATACAGCGCTGACAGCTAATCTGCCTGCAAAGAGATTTACCTATGAAATAACCTACAGGGCAGTATCCTGATTTATCAGCCTCTGAGGCTGAAATTTAATCTGATCAGCCTGTCAGAAATGCAGCTCACCCACTGCAAATGTAAATATTATTCACAATAAATGAAGTGTCCCTTATAATTTATACACATATCAGTTATGCAAGCTAACCACCAGCATAGATAACAAGCTAGCTTGCTAGCTAGAAAGCTCACAAGGAGAGCCAAGTTAGCTGTCTTTTTTCTTGCATGTGATTTAATATGGTATTGGGGGTGGCGGACACCCTGGGAGACGGTGTCGCCTGTCAGGCATCGTTCCATGCTTAAATGCCCCACTTTGCGATCAACACAGCCACAGGGCTCCTTGATGAAGTGGTTATCGGGCATCTGAAGAAATGAATGGGTGATAAGTTGTACTTTTGATTGTCTTGTGATCTCGACAAAACAACTTTTATTATGAGAGAAATATGTCTTGATCTCGACATAACGAGATAACTATTTTTTAAATTCATATGTCCTCTCTGGATTTCCGTAATACTGTGGATGTACAATGATGTTACTCATTGACTGCTTTAACTAACCTATTCTCAATGGGAAAATCCAGTGCACAATACTCAAAGGGGTTATTTTCATACTTGTATCTGTATGCTGTAACAAAAGGCTTGACATCATTTGATAGGATCATTTTGTGAAGTAGAACACATTGAGCAGCCACCATACTCTGGGGAGAAAGACTGAAATTGACTGACATTTCTGGAAGATATGGAACAAAATTCCTCTTTAAGCAATAGATGTTTTTTATTTTAGCACCTGACCTCACGTGATAATAGTGTATGCTTTATTGGAGGCAGAGAATGTTTGCTGGGAGGGAGTGGTTTACTCAAAGCAAATGTCGAATGTAACATATTAATATGAACATAGTTGCAACAAAATGCAGGTCTATTGTCCCCATGTATTGATTGTTTTATCTCAGTGCTGAAGCACCACCTTATAACCACTACTGTGTTTTGAACTGTGCCACTGAGCTTTGTGGCGAATTTTGAAATGGCAACAACAAAAAAAATGTCGCCTGAAAATATTGGTCGAAAACAGTCGACATAATGCTGTTCTTAGAACAGTTTTAGCCATAGTTCTGCAGGTCCCATCTTTCTCTCTGGGGGGTGGCTGTAAGTTTGTTGTCTCGAGGTCTCGGAAGGATCTGCTTGCTGCATTGCACTGATGCGGGTTATTGACTGTGCCAAACATAAGCTGTGTGGAGCCGCCTCATCCGCCGCCTGCCGCTTCTCACTCACTTAGCACTTTGAGTAATTGGTTTCCCAAATCTCTTTCTCAAACTCACACACATTCTTATATATGTCACAAATACACACAGGCATGTAGGTGCGCGCACGCACACACACACACACACACACACACACACACACACACACACACACACACACACACACACACACACACACACACACACACACACACACACACACACACACACACACACACACACACACACACACACACACACACACACACACACACCTCTTGTTTACCAATCACCCACTTCAATCTCATTCTCTTTACTCCAGTATTTACTGTTGCTTATCTGTTTCATTGTATTTTGAGCATGAAGCTGGTGTGTCTCTGAAAACAGTCAACAGAAGCCACTCACTCATACGCTAGCCAACACTAATTAGGCAACTGAACCTGTATCGCTCACTGCAGAGACATACAAGCTCTTTTACCAAGACAGATGGCCTAGTGTCAGTGGGTATTGTTCAAAACGGTCAATGAATCGTGGCTGTGCAGAGTTGATTGTATTTGGCCTTTCATGGATTTCCAAGGGGCAGCAGTGATATGGGAGTTTGTTTTCTCTGGAGCACTTTATTTAATGACCACCTTCCTAGCCGGGAGTCCCTGCTTTGACGTGGACATAAACAGTGGATATATCGCATGCGAGTGATTATCATTATCCTCGAAAGATTTAAACTGGTTTGTTCTGTTCAATTACCCGTTAGATAAATAATTGCAGCAGAGAAATAGAGTGAAGTGAATTGTATTGTCTTTAAATTCTTTCTCTGGTGCTTTGGACGGTGTTGATTGCATTCTGTGTCTTAGTACATTTGTATTGGGAATCAGCTTACCAAACTCGATTGAAGAGGAGATTGTATTGGTATCATGCTCGTTAATGCCTCACCATAACCATTTGTTTTAGGGACAGATGTCTGTCTATATGAAGTGTTAATACATGTCCATGTAACACATCTGTATCTCCAGATGTTTCCCTTTACTGAACATGTACAGTGAAAATCAATAAAGTAATCAACTACAGAATTTTATTTTTTATTAACTTTAATATTTTCCAGGGTAGCCCAATTTTCTTTTTCACACACTGGAAGAAAATGGTCTATCATTGGTCTTTCTTTCATTTGCTTGTGTATCTGAAGAGAGAGCGAGAAGATGGGGAGAGGGAGGGATGTGGACAAGCGTATCAAAAGAGGAGAGGAAGAGAGAGCGAGAAGATGGGGAGAGGGAGGAATGTGGACAAGCGTATCAAAAGAGGAGAGGGAGAGAGAGCGAGAAGATGGGGAGAGGGAGGGATGTGGACAAGCGTATCAAAAGAGGAGAGGGAGAGAGAGCGAGAAGATGGGGAGAGGGAGGGATGTGGACAAGCGTATCAAAAGAGGAGAGGGAGAGAGAGCGAGAAGATGGGGAGAGGGAGAGAGAGAGATACATACGTACCTGTATAATACATGGGCAATGAGCATGGCACCGTTTGCGGCACAGTGGAAAGTTGGATTACTTTAAATTGTAGCAGATTGTTAGATTCATGCTGGAGAACCACAAAATGGTTGAATTCTACATTGAGTAAATTATGTTAAATGTTGCACCATCTACTGGTGTAGAATTGTATGACAGTTCAGTGTCAATGCAGCACACACGATCTTCATAAGAGTAAAATAAAATAAAAACATCACTTAAACCATGAAACAGACAGGTGAACCCTATTTATGCTGATGAACCCTATTTATACGGGTGAATGCCTATTCAAGGACATACTCCATTGTCAGAGAAGTGATATTGCTTAACACAAAAGGGACTATTTATTTTTGCCAACTCACTGCCAGCTTATTTTCTGCCTATCACTTCCTGATTTGTCCCCCAAAGGAAACTTGGCGTGACATGGTGATGAATCACTTATGATTAATAACAAGATCTAACAAGACAGCTTGCATTTGTTATGGGTTGTCATTCACTTTTGAACAACCACCAACAAACGGAGGCAACCATACTGAAGAACATATTTATTTCCCCCTCTCTCTTTTCTATTAAAGTTTCTACCCATTTGCCATGAAGTTAGTTTCCTATTTGTAAAGAAGAGAAACAACTAATCTTATTCAATAACAGACAGGCTTACTTATCGACTGCCAGAGATAGCCACACAAAGCAAAATCAAAACCCCTGCTACATACAACCATACAGTATATTAGTCATCCATTTGACTAGGTTCGAGCTTTCCTCTGTGCAAAGACAACCACAATACAATTATATCTAATGACACGACTCACTAAATCAATGTAATTGCCAGAGAGGTTTTAACTATAAATGTTGAAGGTTCTGACCTAGCATTTTGTCTTTATGTGTTAGAATACCCAGGGTGGAATAACAACAGAGACGAACTATTTCAATGTACTATTGCACAAGATGGCTCCATATCTTATTTTCCCCACAGTCACCTCAAAAGACATTGTGTGACATTAAAGGTTGCAAACCCCGCCAGCAGCGCTTGACTTGGACTGAAACAGGTGCCGGTACCTATACCTTTTATATTTAGGTGCAGGAGCGCTACAATACTTTGGAGCTAATATTCTATAAGAGGTGCAGGAGCTCAAGCAGTAGAACATTAGAGGTACCGGTACTCAGCTCCTGCCCAAGTCAAGCACTGCCCTGCAGAAAAGGGAATGTCTTCATCCACCACATTCCACATTCCTGAGCGCGTAACAGAGCAATGAAGGAAATAAGGCTTATAAAGGGCTGGTCTTCTTCCTTCATTTCTCATAAGCGTGATCAGTCACTGACAACATATGCGAAAGTGTTGAAGGGCTGACTTGGTTCACTAATCTTTCATCTTCAGGTGAGTGCTGAGAGTTTGTCTGACTACTTTATATAGAATGTTGATCATTTTAACAGTATAAAGATATTCAGGGTAGGGAGAAGGGGGCTGGCGTCATTTACACTCATTTAAATATTTGAGTGTAAAATTACCTTTAAAAAATGCTAGTAGTAACTATTATTAGGCTACAGGATGAGTTTACAAATAGCAAACAGTCGGGCATCAAAGAAAAACTTTTTAAAATCTAGATATGCAAATGTGAACTTTAAGTGACAGAAATCAAATACGTTTTTTTTTTAAGTAAGCAGGCCTAGACAGGCTGTATGAGATAAATATAGAACCACACTGTGATTATAGGAGGAGTCACCATCATGAGCTTTACTCTGTTAAAACATTTCCCTCAAGTCCAGCAACACAGTGATCTGCCAGGTGGATGAGGGTGCGTTTGACTCCATGAATATTGTGCTAACTGAAGGACTCGTGTGAGGGCCATGGTTTTGTGCAATTGAGCCATTGCATCACATATGGCTTTAATGTTAATGTGTTAGGGTACAACTTATATAATATTGAAGACCTTTGACCAGTTCTCTTGAAAAAAAAATTCTGTCAGTGAGACTAAGCTGTATAAAAAAAGTTAAATATATCTATATAAAACTAAAACTATAGCTCAAGTCAAACTCACAACATTACAGTATGCATGCCAAGCATACACACAATGGACAGAACCATGACAGACTAGGTTGGGGTAAGTCATTACCTGGGAGCAGTTTTAAAGCTAATTTCCTGCAGTTCTACACATTGTATTGCTCATCTCATGCCATTTGTCACATTTTGCCATGAGGCTGAGAGAAAACGTTGCAGTTTTAAACTGTCCAGTGAAAATCACTTTTAAAAGTGAATATTGTTAACTCATACTCAAATGTTGTTGCCTCATCCTATGCATAGTATTTGTGGCCGAAGTATAAATAAAAATAAACTCAAACAAAAATAATAATGCTTACTATGATATCACCCTCCTGAGGAGAATGAGCTGGCTAATCACAGTTCTACTCGTATTCATATTTTTAATGACCGGCATACGCCCACACCATTCCTACACAGAATATGTGCTTTAACATACTTAATTACCATTTTTTAGAAGGAAAACCTTTTCACTCATTGTAATTAATGAGTAATATTTCGTAGAAATCTGGAAACACTCGACAGTTATTTTAAAAGGTCACCTTTGGGCAAAAACAGCAGCTTTGAACTGTATAACTGATCAATGCACCATCATACCCAGTCATTTCACCCTTAAAATGGCTACATTAGTGCTATTTCTTACCGATGTAAAGACTGATCAGAGTTGGGGTTGTAAAAGGACTGCATCTTGCTGTAACTGTTGGTTTGAGTTAGGGCTATCATGGTGGTGTCTCCATTAAGACACAGATGGTGGTTTGAGTTAGGGCTATCATGGTGGTTTGAGTTAGGGCTATCATGGTGGTGTCTCCATTAAAACACTGAGATGGTGGTTTGAGTTAGGGCTATCATGGTGGTGTCTCCATTAAAACACTGAGATGGTGGTTTGAGTTAGGGCTATCATTGTGGTTTGAGTTAGGGCTATCATGGTGGTGTCTCCATTAAAACACTGAGATGGTGGTTTGAGTTAGGGCTATCATGGTGGTGTCTCCATTAAAACACTGAGATGGTGGTTTGAGTCAGGGCTATCATGGTGGTGTCTCCATTAAAACACAGATGGTGGTTTGAGTTAGGGCTACCATGGTGGTGTCTCCATTAAAACACAGATGGTGGTTTGAGTTAGGGCTACCGTGGTGGTGTCTCCATTAAAACACTGAGATGGTGGTTTGAGTTAGGGCTATCATGGTGGTGTCTCCATTAAAACACTGAGATGGTGGTTTGAGTTAGGGCTATCATGGTGGTTTGAGTTAGGGCTATCATGGTGGTGTCTCCATTAAAACACTGAGATGGTGGTTTGAGTTAGGGCTATCATGGTGGTGTCTCCATTAAAACACTGAGATGGTGGTTTGAGTTAGGGCTATCATGGTGGTGTCTCCATTAAAACACAGATGGTGGTTTGAGTCAGGGCTATCATGGTGGTGTCTCCATTAAAACACAGATGGTGGTTTGAGTTAGGGCTATCATGGTGGTGTCTCCATTAAAACACAGATGGTGGTTTGAGTCAGGGCTATCATGGTGGTGTCTCCATTAAAACACAGATGGTGGTTTGAGTTAGGGCTATCATGGTGGTGTCTCCATTAAAACACTGAGATGGTGGTTTGAGTTAGGGCTATCATGGTGGTGTCTCCGTAGTGGGTTCGATCCCCGGGACCACCCATACGTAGAATGTATGCACACATGACTGTAAGTCGCTTTGGATAAAAGCGTCTGCTAAATGGCATGTATTATTATTATTATTATTATTATTAAAACACTGAGATGGTGGTTTGAGTTAGGGCTATCATGGTGGTGTCTCCATTAAAACACTGAGATGGTGGTTTGAGTTAGGGCTATCATGGTGGTGTCTCCATTAAAACACTGAGATGGTGGTTTGAGTGAGGGCTACCGTGGTGGTGTTTCCATTAAAACACAGATGGTATTTGAGTCAGGGCTACCGTGGTGGTGTCTCCATTAAAACACTGAGATGGTGGTTTGAGTCAGGGCTGTCATGGTGGTGTCTCCATTAAAACACTGAGATGGTGGTTTGAGTTAGGGCTATCATGGTGGTGTCTCCATTAAAACACTGAGATGGTGGTTTGAGTTAGGGCTATCATGGTGGTGTCTCCATTAAAACACTGAGATGGTGGTTTGAGTCAGGGCTATCATGGTGGTGTCTCCATTAAAACACTGAGATGGTGGTTTGAGTTAGGGCTACCATGGTCGTGTCTCCATTAAAACACAGATGGTGGTTTGAGTTAGGGCTACCATGGTGGTGTCTCCATTAAAACACAGATGGTGGTTTGAGTTAGGGCTGTCATGGTGGTGTCTCCGTTAAAGCACAGATGGTGGTTTGAGTTACAGCTATCATGGTGGTGTCTCCATTAAAACACAGATGGTGGTTTGAGTCAGGGCTATCATGGTGGTGTCTCCATTAAAACACTGAGATGGTGGTTTGAGTCAGGGCTATCATGGTGGTGTCTCCATTAAAACACAGATGGTGGTTTGAGGTAGGGCTATCATGGTGGTGTCTCCATTAAAACACTGAGATGGTGGTTTGAGTCAGGGCTATCATGGTGGTGTCTCCATTAAAACACTGAGATGGTGGTTTGAGTTAGGGCTATCATGGTGGTGTCTCCATTAAAACACTGAGATGGTGGTTTGAGTTAGGGCTACCATGGTCGTGTCTCTATTAAAACACTGAGATGGTGGTTTGAGTCAGGGCTATCATGGTGGTGTCTCCATTAAAACACAGATGGTGGTTTGAGTTAGGGCTATCATGGTGGTGTCTCCATTAAAACACTGAGATGGTGGTTTGAGTCAGGGCTATCATGGTGGTGTCTCCATTAAAACACTGAGATGGTGGTTTGAGTTAGGGCTATCATGGTGGTGTCTCCATTAAAACACTGAGATGGTGGTTTGAGTTAGGGCTACCATGGTCGTGTCTCTATTAAAACACAGATGGTGGTTTGAGTCAGGGCTATCATGGTGGTGTCTCCATTAAAACACTGAGATGGTGGTTTGAGTTAGGGCTACCATGGTCGTGTCTCCATTAAAACACAGATGGTGGTTTGAGTTAGGGCTACCATGGTGGTGTCTCCATTAAAACACAGATGGTGGTTTGAGTTAGGGCTGTCATGGTGGTGTCTCCGTTAAAGCACAGATGGTGGTTTGAGTTACAGCTATCATGGTGGTGTCTCCATTAAAACACAGATGGTGGTTTGAGTCAGGGCTATCATGGTGGTGTCTCCATTAAAACACTAAGATGGTGGTTTGAGTCAGGGCTATCATGGTGGTGTCTCCATTAAAACACAGATGGTGGTTTGAGTTAGGGCTATCATGGTGGTGTCTCCATTAAAACACTGAGATGGTGGTTTGAGTCAGGGCTATCATGGTGGTGTCTCCATTAAAACACTGAGATGGTGGTTTGAGTTAGGGCTATCATGGTGGTGTCTCCATTAAAACACAGATGGTATTTGAGTCAGGGCTACCGTGGTGGTGTCTCCATTAAAACACTGAGATGGTGGTTTGAGTTAGGGCTATCATGGTGGTGTCTCCATTAAAACACTGAGATGGTGGTTTGAGTTAGGGCTATCCTGGTGGTGTCTCCATTAAAATACTGAGATGGTGGTTTGAGTCAGGGCTACCGTGGTGGTGTCTCCATTAAAACACAGATGGTGGTTTGAGTCAGGGCTACCGTGGTGGTGTCTCCATGAAAACACAGATGGTGGTTTGAGTCAGGGCTACCGTGGTGGTGTCTCCGTTAAAACACAGATGGTGGTTTGAGTCAGGGCTACCGTGGTGGTGTCTCCGTTAAAACACAGATGGTGGTTTGAGTCAGGGCTATCGTGGTGGTGTCTCCGTTAAAACACAGATGGTGGTTTGAGTCAGGGCTATCGTGGTGGTGTCTCCATTAAAACACAGATTGTGGTTTGAGTCAGGGCTATCATGGTGGTGTCTCCATTAAAACACTGAGATGGTGGAATACTGTTCAAAGGGCTGTTGCCCGGTTTATTATTTCAGTGGAATTGAAGATAATGACAAGGTTGAAGATGTAGTGGTCTGGAAGGGAGATCAAGGGAAATATTAGTAACAAAACATAAAGGGGTGTAGACATGACAAAGGGTTAGGGTTAGGGTGCCAGGTGACTATTACAGGGAACTGGGTAATATAACTAGGCACTTAATTTGTCATATCACACACAAGGAAAATGATGGGGGCCACCCCATGGCATCGCCAAGCATAAACTATGCTAGTGCTTAGGGAGAAGCATGCTGCTTATATGGGGAAACAGACGAGCGAAAAAGGGAGGAGAGGTGATTATAGAAGTGGGAACTGGTGCGTGTATTTGACCTGTTGGGGAAGCCAAAGTGGTGATAGGATAAGGTGGTTAGCGATAGGATTAGGTGGTTAGTGATAGGATTAGGGGGAATGTCAGTCAGGTTAGGGACAATTCGACAACACTGATCTTTACAGCAGGGCTGTCAAACTCATTCCATGGAGGGCCTAGTGTCTGCTGGTTTTTCCAAAGACCTAGGCAATCAGGTGAGGGGAGTTCCTTCATAATGTGTGACCTTAACTCAATCAAGTACAAAGGAATAGAAAAATCCCGCTGACACTCAGCCCTCTGGAATGAGTTTGACACGTGCTCTACAGATTGTCCAAAAACCAATCCTGTGAAATGACGTAAACACATACTGGAGGAGTTAATGAGTAGCTACAAGTGGCTAGTTTAGCTAACAAACTAGCTACATTGGTCACTGCGCGCATGACACACCGAAGGCACACCCCATTTCTGTTAGAACCTTTTGGAGGTGCAGGAGTTTGACCGTTTTCATGTCCACCTGAGCGAGTCTGACCACAAGTCAGAGACCACTGTAACGGCAGATTTCCTCCTCTTCGTCTGAAGAGGTGTAGCAGGGATCGGAGCAAAATGCAGAGTGGTAAGGGTCCATATCGTTTATTCAGTTGTCCACTACTTCCGGCGCCGACTGAGATGGCCGCCTCGCTTCGCGTTCCTAGGAAACTATGCAGTTTTTTGTTTTTTTTACGTGTTATTTCTTACATTAGTACCCCAGGTCATCTTAGGTTTCATTACATACAGTCGAGAAGAACTACTGAATATAAGATCAGCGTCAACTCACCATCAGTACGACCAAGAATATGTTTTCCGCGACGCGGATCCTGTGTTCTGCCTTAGAAACAGGACAACGGAATGGATCGCATGCAGCGACCCAAGGAAACGACTCCGAAAAAGAGGGAAACGCGGCGGTCTTCTGGTCAGACTCCGGAGACGGGCACATCGCGCACCACTTCCCAGCATTCTTCTTGCCAATGTCCAGTCTCTCGACAACAAGGTTGATGAAATTCGAGCAAGGGTGGCATTCCAGAGGGACATCAGAGACTGCAACGTTCTCTGCTTTACGGAAACATGGCTTACTGGGAAGACGCTATCCAGGGCTGTGCAGCCAACGGGTTTCTCCATGCATCGCGCCGACAGAAACATACATCTCTCTGGTAAGAAGAGTGGCGGGGGCGTATGCCTCATGACTAACGGGACATGGTGTGATGAAGGAAACATACAGGAACTCAAATCCTTCTGTTCACCTGATTTAGAATTCCTCACAATCAAATGTAGACCGCATTATCTTCCAAGAGAATTCTCTTCGATTATAATCACAGCCGTATATATCCCCCCCCAAGCAGACACATCGATGGCTCTGAACGAACTTTATTTAATTCTTTGCAAACTGGAAACCATTTATCCGGAGGCTGCATTCATTGTAGCTGGGGAATTTAACAAAGCTAATCTGAAAACAAGACCCCCTAAATTTTATCAGCATATCGTTTGCGCAACCAGGGGTGGTAAAACCTTGGATCATTGTTACTCTAACTTCCGCGACGCATATAAGGCCCTGCCCCGCCCCCCTTTCGGAAAAGCTGACCACGACTCCATTTTGCTGATCCCTGCCTACAGGCAGAAATTAAAACAAGAGGCTCCCACGCTGAGGTCTGTCCAACTCTACACTCCAAGACTGCTTCCATCACGTGGACTGGGACATGTTTCGTATTGCGTCAGATGGAAATATTGACGAATACGCTGATTCGGTGTGCGAGTTCATTAGAACATGCGTCGAAGATGTCGTTCCCATAGCAACGATAAAAACATTCCCTAACCAGAAACCGTGGATTGATGGCAGCATTCGCATGAATCTGAAAGCGCGAACCACTGCTTTTAATCAGGGCAAGGTGTCTGGTAACATGTCCGAATATAAACAATGCAGCTATTCCCTCCGCAAGGCTATTAAACAAGCTAAGCGTCAGTACAGAGACAAAGTGGAATCTCAATTCAATGGCTCAGACACAAGAGGCATGTGGCAGGGTCTACAGTCAATCACGGACTACAAGAAGGAACCCAGCCCAGTCAGGGACCAGGATGTCTTGCTCCCAGGCAGACTAAATAACTTTTTTGCCCGCTTTGAGGACAATACAGTGCCACTGACACGGCCTGCAACGAAAACATGCGGTCTCTCCTTCACTGCAACCGAGGTGAGTAAGACATTTAAACGTGTTAACCCTCGCAAGGCTGCAGGCCCAGACGGCATCCCCAGCCGCGCCCTCAGAGCATGCGCAGACCAGCTGGCCGGTGTGTTTACGGACATATTCAATCAATCCCTATACCAGTCTGCTGTTCCCACATGCTTCAAGAGGGCCACCATTGTTCCTGTTCCCAAGAAAGCTAAGGTAACTGAGCTAAACGACTACCGCCCCGTAGCACTCACTTCCGTCATCATGAAGTGCTTTGAGAGACTAGTCAAGGACCATATCACCTCCACCCTACCTGATACCCTAGACCCACTCCAATTTGCTTACCGCCCAAATAGGTCCACAGACGATGCAATCTCAACCACACTGCACACTGCCCTAACCCACCTGGACAAAAGGAATACCTATGTGAGAATGCTGTTCATCGACTACAGCTCGGCATTCAACACCATAGTACCCTCCAAGCTCGTCATCAAGCTCTAGACCCTGGGCCTCGACCCCGCCCTGTGCAAATGGGTACTGGACTTCCTGACGGGCCGCCCCCAGGTGGTGAGGGTAGGCAACAACATCTCCTCCCCGCTGATCCTCAACACGGGGGGCCCCACAAGGGTGCGTTCTGAGCCCTCTCCTGTACTCCCTGTTCACCCACAACTGCGTGGCCACGCACGCCTCCAACTCAATCATCAAGTTTGCGGACGACACAACAGTGGTAGGCTTGATTACCAACAACGACGAGACGGCCTACAGGGAGGAGGTGAGGGCCCTCGGAGTGTGGTGTCAGGAAAATAACCTCACACTCAACGTCAACAAAACTAAGGAGATGATTGTGGACTTCAGGAAACAGCAGAGGGAACTCCCCCCTTATCCACATCGATGGAACAGTAGTGGAGAGGGTAGCTAGTTTTAAGTTCCTCGGCATACACATCACAGACAAACTGAATTGGTCCACTCACACTGACAGCGTCGTGAAGAAGGCGCAGCAGCGCCTATTCAACCTCAGGAGGCTGAAGAAATTCGGCTTGTCACCAAAAGCACTCACAAACTTCTACAGATGCACAATCGAGAGCATCCTGGCGGGCTGTATCACCGCCTGGTACGGCAACTGCTCCGCCCTCAACCGTAAGGCTCTCCAGAGGGTAGTGAGGACTGCACAACGCATCACCGGGGGCAAACTACCTGCCCTCCAGGACACCTACACCACCCGTTGTTACAGGAAGGCCATAAAGATCATCAAGGACATCAACCACCCGAACCACTGCCTGTTCACCCCGCTATCATCCAGAAGGCGAGGTCAGTACAGGTGCATCAAAGCTGGGACCGAGAGACTGAAAAACAGCTTCTATCTCAAGGCCATCAGACTGTTAAACAGCCACCACTAACGTTGAGTGGCTGCTGCCAACACACTGTCATTGACACTGACCCAACTCCAGCCATTTTAATAATGGGAATTGATGGGAAATGATGTAAATATATCACTAGCCACTTTAAACAATGCTACCTTATATAATGTTACTTACCCTACATTATTCATCTCATATGCATATGTATATACTGTACTCTACATCATCGACTGCATCCTTATGTAACACATGTATCACTAGCCACTTTAACTATGCCACTTTGTTTACTTTGTCTACACACTCATCTCATATGTATATACTGTACTCGATACCATCTACTGTATGCTGCTCTGTACCATCACTCATTCATATATCCTTATGTACATATTCCTTATCCCCTTACACTGTGTATAAAACAGTAGTTTTGGAATTGTTAGTTAGATTACTTGTTGGTTATCACTGCATTGTCGGAACTAGAAGCACAAGCATTTCGCTACACTCGCATTAACATCTGCTAACCATGTGTATGTGACAAATAAAATTTGATTTGATTTATAAAACATAAACTGAACACTAAGAACTACAAAACAATAAATGTGAACATGAACGAAAATCAAACCGAAAAAGTCCTGTGTGGTGACAAACACGGAAACAAACACTCACAAACCAAGTGAAACCCAGGCTACCTAAGTATGATTCTCAATCAGAGACAACTAACGACACCTGCCTCTGATTGAGAACCATACTAGGTCGAAACAGAAACACAAACATAGAAACACAAAACATAGACTGCCACCCCAAATCACACCCTGACCATACTAAGTAAAGACAAAACAAAGGAAAATATAGGTCAGAACTTGACAACCACTATGATGACACACCAAATGTATTAGATAGATCGCGGGAAAAGAGCAGGAATAGGCTTTTGTAGGCTACATTCCAAACTATGTCTTCCAATGGTGCGACTGCTGTCGGCATTGAAAGATGATCCATTTTGAATCCAGGCTTGGACGTAAGGATGACAGCAGTGGTGTGTAGTCTATAGCGACACGGACATCACTTATTATTGATATCTACATAGCGCGTTGATGTGAATCGCACAAATTGTGCCTTACGGATTGTGGTTGTTGTAGATGGCTGTTTACAAATCTAAATGTGTATTTGAACCCAATAATGGTTGAATTCAATACGTTCAAGCTGCCTATCAATCACTGTTTTTGAAACCAGTGGGCAGCCAGTGAAAAATGCGCTCTTGCAACAGCTCCATAGTGCGGATACAAACCTATGGAATAAAAGTGGGGCTTTTATTGCTCAATTTAATCCATGCTGATAAAAAAACAAAAATCCATTGGCCTAATGGACACATGCTCAAATTTTCACACTTTTGATAGACTTAAAGGCGCAATCTGTAGTTGCTACATCAATTTTTGCCCTTATACATTATAATATATATATATATATATATATATATATATATATATATATATATATATATATATATATATATATATATATATATATATATCCATTGATTCTTGAAGAATATCATTTACAAATGCCTCATGAGTTTAGTTCAACTGTCAAACTCCATGAGAACCCAAAATATATGCTTGTTTTACTCCAATGTTTGTAAACATTGTAAATGTAAACAAACATTGTATAGCCACATAACCTGATTAAAATAATAATTTTTATATCATGGATGGTCAGTCCTTGCATCCATAATCTGAGAGCGGTTACATTTCTCTAGGCCCATCCATCAGCTTTTTACCAAAACAGGCAGGGTGAACCATTTTGTTATTGTTTCATCTGTGGATTTGCCCTTTCAACAGCTGTATATGATCAAGATATCAAAGTGTCACCAACAAAAAGGTAAACAATAGGTCTATAACAAATGCAGCAGGCATTCATTTTTCACATGTAAATAGCACTTTTCAGTAGTCCTCAAAGCATGCCATTCCATGAGCGCAGCATTTATTTTTTAAACTCAAATCACTGAGCCCAATCAGTCCTACATGACAACACAATCATAAACAACAGAGTAGGGCTGGCCAGTAAGTCCTTAGTTTTGGTGTCATGTTGAGGTAAAACTACTTGGCTAATCTATACTTCCATATTTCCATGTCCTATTCTTGAAGATCAAAGGGTATAACATTAATTGGAATGACTGGAATTCTGATAGATTTTGGTTTTAATGCAAAGCTATAATTTAATGGTATTATACGTAGTAGAAAGCGATGGGTTAGAAGAGGTCTACATAACCAACCCATAAAGTAAAATCCATATATGGCCAGCTATGTAAACTTTAACTTAGATTGATCCTGCAATATATGTGGTTCAATTGGTAACATACATTTTTGCTTTCTTTTATGCCTCTTAAGGGGAAAGCAATCTAAAAGTAACAGAATGTAATCAGATTACATTACTGAGTATGGTTAATCCAAAGGTTACGTTGCTGATTACAATTTTGGACAGGTAACTAGTAACTGTAATGGATTATATTTAGAAAGTAACATACCCAACCCTGGTTATATATAAGAAGTGGAAACTTTAAAACTCGTTTTCACATGCAGTCTTTTGAACATTGAGACTCATTGTGCCCATACAGTAATAGTATTACGAGAAATGCCTTACATTGTGATTCTGTGCCAAGGCATGGCCACTCCTGAACATTGTTACTGAAAAGTGAAGCAATAGCATTACTACAGAGCTGGACTGATGCTTATCAGTGTAATTCCCATACAAAGACGCTTTGACGATACGTAGGGTTCAGTAGGCCTATGTCACTAGGAGGATGTCATTATGCCAAGACAGGAGGGTCAACTTCAAGGAATCATTTACAAAATGGAACCAGTCAGACATCAATTCACTGCATTGTCTCCACTGTCATTCTGTTGACGGTATGACCCACTGTCATTCATTCCACTTACTGTAGATCCCTGAGATGATATACAGTAGATATGATATAGAAAGCTATCTTTAGCAGATAACAGATATACCGGTAACAGATATTATTTATCTTTTGGTGTCGAACTTGGGGATTTCTTTGAAGACAATATAGCTAATTGGCAATAAAGCAAGTATGTGGAAATGTTTACTGAGAAAATATTATCAGTTGAATATATGCTGCTATGTCTATCAGAAGTTGTTTTGTCTCAGTTTTATTTGGATGTGTCTCAAATGTGTCTGGATGTGGATGTGTCTTTTTTAAATATTTGTTTTACTTGCTATATTGTATTTACTTCGCCACCATGGCCTTTTTTGCCTTTGCCTCCCTTATCTCACCTCATTTGCTCACATCGTATATAGACTTATTTTTCTACTGTATTGTTGACTGTATGTTTGTTTTTCTCCATGTGTAACTCTGTGTTGTTGTATCTGTCGAACTGCTTTGCTTTATTTTGGCCAGGTCTCAATTGTAAATGAGAACTTGTTCTCAACTTGCCTACCTGGTTAAATAAAGGTGAAATAAAAAAATTACATGAAAAAAAGTGGGTGAGTACGAGGTTTAAAATAGGTTTATAGGTTTTATAAGTTGATTGGACATGCTTTCTGGGCACCAAACTAAGTCTTACATTTGTCCTGGCTTGTCTAAATAAACTGCTTAGCTGCGGATGTTCATTTCCCTGAAGCTAAAGTATATACTACTTATTTGAGTGACCAATCTTTATTGGCAAGTCGTCTGATTCCAGTATTAGACATTCAGAAGCACACAACCAGTGAGTTAATGGCTAACCAGGCTAACTAACAGAGTTCATGTAGCCTATTAATACTCCATACATGTAGGTTAGAGGCACACAGCTCAGGGTTGACTGCTCTGACCTGGTGGTAAGTAGTAACACTAAGTAAATATAGACCGGCTTTAGAAGGAAGCTCCTACTTTCTGTAAAAAATCCTTCTCATCAGCCACTCATTGTGTCATATTTACCATCCGGTCTGACATTGGTCCGTGAGACATTAATCAATCACTCAGTTATAGTAGGCTGATATTGATTTAATCACTCTGCAAGGTCTAGTGTTAATCTAAGCAGTTTTTAATGGAGGAAGACCATATTGTCCTGGGTTCCTGGTACAATAACAATAAGATTGATAAATACTAATATTGAACCATTTCATGATTGGCCTATGCTTTATGGTGGTCATTATGCTGGGTTATGGTTTTGTCATGGGGTCATATGCATGTGAGGCATTTTACTGAATCAATATTATTGAAATGTTTGTTATCTTTTCTTCATTTGTAGGAATAGCTATCAGTCTTGGCTAGATAACCGATAAGCTTCTCTAAACTACGGGTACAGTAGGTATCATTGTGCAATAAAGCTATGCGGTTTTTTTTTCATGCAGATGCTACGTAGCATAGCAACAAGGAAGGGCATATTGCCTCTATGTTAAATTACAACAAACCCACACAGTAAGTAAATATTTATGAGTCAAGGAACCCTGCCAGATATGAATGTCAGTGGAGGCGGTGCACATCAGATAAGGAGATCAAGATCAAGACAGCAGTCTAACAGACTGTCCAATGAATTATAAACATCATAAATTGACCCTTCCAGCAGAAAGAAGGAATTCATTATCTAAATATTAAGCTCTATATCAAGAGCAGAACTCTGACCTGAAGTTTGAAAGGGTCCGTCTTAATAGCTGGTCTCCAGGAAGTAGCCATTGCCTATGTATATGCTACCCAATGTATACAGTACAGTAAACAAAGTGGAGGCTCTGAATACCTTAGACATTTTGGTATCAGAAAATACAATCTGCCAAAGATTTAAAAAATATATAATCCAGAATCTTTATTGAGAAAAGCAAGGGCTTCTGAAAATAAAATGTTTTCATTAAATTTTTCATCCCTTGGTATTACTCAAAATATCATAAAACATTGCTAGAATACCAAACTTAGTGTAGGCTATAGCAGGGGTTACCAAACTTTTTCACTCGGGGCCCCCCTTCCAACATTGGGGAACATTCCACGCCTCAAGCACTACACTAGCTGTTCACAGCCCTCTTGTTGGTGGAGAGAATTTCCTGCAATTTTACTAATTTTGTCATGGGGTGCAAAGAACATTTTGCAGTTTTAAAATAAATGTTCTGTAATTCTATACATTCTGCCATGTCTAATGTGTATTCATCTGATATTTGAGTGACAAAAAAATTACTACAATGGGCATTTTTGTTTTATATTGCTAAAAAACCTTAATAAAAAACATTAGCTGACATGTGCTAGTTGATCTGGACATTTCTGACAAGTTATAAATAGCTCTCCAAGGTATGCAATGACTAACATTAAAAGAGGAACTGGTGATGCACTACCCAATTTTGCAATTGCATCATGTACTATTACAACTTTCAAGAGTAAGTTTAAAGCCGGACTGAGTTCAGCCTAGGGGCCGCGCCCCACAGTTTGGGAACCACTGGGCTGTAGGACAACAATCAAAGGGTTCACTGACATATTTGATGAGATGTTAGAATATGTCATCTATGACAATCAGTTATTTTCTTAAATATTGGTGAAGAAAGTGTGTTGTAGGTGATCAGTCAGGTGTAGATGTAAGGAAGCAGTACATCTATGACAATCAGTTATTTTCTTAAATATTGGTGAAGAAAGTGTGTTGTAGGTGATCAGTCAGGTGTAGATGTAAGGAAGCAGTACATCTATGACAATCAGTTATTTTCTTAAATATTGGTGAAGAAAGTGTGTTGTAGGTGATCAGTCAGGTGTAGATGTAAGGAAGCAGTACATCTATGACAATCAGTTATTTTCTTAAATATTGGTGAAGAAAGTGTGTTGTAGGTGATCAGTCAGGTGTAGATGTAAGGAAGCAGTACATCTATGACAATCAGTTATTTTCTTAAATATTGGTGAAGAAAGTGTGTTGTAGGTGATCAGTCAGGTGTAGATGTAAGGAAGCAGTACATCTATGACAATCAGTTATTTTCTTAAATATTGGTGAAGAAAGTGTGTTGTAGGTGATCAGTCAGGTGTAGATGTAAGGAAGCAGTACATCTATGACAATCAGTTATTTTCTTAAATATTGGTGAAGAAAGTGTGCTGTAGGTGATCAGTCAGGTGTAGATGTAAGGAAGCAGTACATCTATGACAATCAGTTATTTTCTTAAATATTGGTGAAGAAAGTGTGTTGTAGGTGATCAGTCAGGTGTAGATGTAAGGAAGCAGTACATCTATGACAATCAGTTATTTTCTTAAATATTGGTGAAGAAAGTGTGTTGTAGGTGATCAGTCAGGTGTAGATGTAAGGAAGCAGTACATCTATGACAATCAGTTATTTTCTTAAATATTGGTGAAGAAAGTGTGTTGTAGGTGATCAGTCAGGTGTAGATGTAAGGAAGCAGTACATCTATGACAATCAGTTATTTTCTTAAATATTGGTGAAGAAAGTGTGTTGTAGGTGATCAGTCAGGTGTAGATGTAAGGAAGCAGTACATCTATGACAATCAGTTATTTTCTTAAATATTGGTGAAGAAAGTGTGTTGTAGGTGATCAGTCAGGTGTAGATGTAAGGAAGAAGTACATCTATGACAATCAGTTATTTTCTTAAATATTGGTGAAGAAAGTGTGCTGTAGGTGATCAGTCAGGTGTAGATGTAAGGAAGCAGTACATCTATGACAATCAGTTATTTTCTTAAATATTGGTGAAGAAAGTGTGCTGTAGGTGATCAGTCAGGTGTAGATGTAAGGAAGCAGTACATCTATGACAATCAGTTATTTTCTTAAATATTGGTGAAGAAAGTGTGCTGTAGGTGATCAGTCAGGTGTAGATGTAAGGAAGCAGTACATCTATGACAATCAGTTATTTTCTTAAATATTGGTGAAGAAAGTGTGTTGTAGGTGATCAGTCAGGTGTAGATGTAAGGAAGCAGTACATCTATGACAATCAGTTATTTTCTTAAATATTGGTGAAGAAAGTGTGTTGTAGGTGATCAGTCAGGTGTAGATGTAAGGAAGCAGTACATCTATGACAATCAGTTATTTTCTTAAATATTGGTGAAGAAAGTGTGCTGTAGGTGATCAGTCAGGTGTAGATGTAAGGAAGCAGTACATCTATGACAATCAGTTATTTTCTTAAATATTGGTGAAGAAAGTGTGTTGTAGATGATCAGTCAGGTGTAGATGTAAGGAAGCAGTACATCTGCAGCCAGAGCATATTTGTTCATGACGTGAATGTTTACTCCTTTCTTGCCACTCACTGGATACAATTTTATTAAAACTGTTTGTTCTACATTGTAATAACATTTATTGCCGACGTGAAGGTAATGCCAAAACAGTGAGTTACCCTTGGTTTGCAGTATAAATAAAGGAAAGGATTATGAGAACTTGGGGGATTGTACCTAACAGCCATGAGCAGAGTACTGTGTCTTATGAGAGTTAGTAGAAACATTCAGCCATGAGAATTAGTCTGCAAGAGGAATTTTAATTTCAGTAAAGGGGGATGAAGCAGTTCAGTCCCTTGTGTAAGGCATATCAACATATCAGCTGGTCTTGAACAGATAACAGCATCACCTCCACTAACAGGTACAGTTACACGCTTTTAAAAGATGCATCTTTAAATGTACTAGTCACAGGAATACTTTAAAGGTTCTCCATTGAGCATGCATTTTAGCCCAGAAATAGGTTTAATCTGGATCCAGGTAACAGCCTACTTAGAATGGCATATATCCTTTATTAGCTTTGCTATGGAAATTTGAGCATTTCACTTCCCAACACCACAACAGTAGTCGGAATTAAGTCAATAGATCAGTTGATGTGCATGCCAGAACTGACCATACGGTCCGGTCCGTGTTGAGAAATCTCACGTTCAGTTGCCATTTTCTAATTTTATTGCCCACAAAGCGAGAACTATACATTATAGGTAGAACATTATTGGTTGTTGGTATTCTTGATCTGGTTGCTTTTTGACTATTTTATCAATACTTTGCTGACTTCTACACTAAAGCCTAACTTCAAAGATGCACACTGTTGGACCATTCTTCAGTGCAAGCATGTTAATATTCAACCTGTAATAATCATGACAGTGATGGTAAACATGGATGTAAACATGCATCCATAGATAAGAGTGTCATGGCGATATTTCACAAATCTCTTCTCTTGGCTTTGAAACAGAAATGTGTGAGTAATGTTGGGCACAGACATAAATACTGGTAACATCAGAGTGAAATCCATTTTATTCCTCCCTATTTCCTCTAGTTGCAATAGAGGATTGAAGGACGTAAAGAGGAGACTATAGTCAAACGTCAATGATAAAGACCTAGAGAATGTAATAGATGTTGGTTAACAATCTTGTCAATCTTGTAATTTGTTAAACTTGACAGATTTTTCCATTCCTTTACAGATCGAAAATGTGCATGCACACAATGATTTTACTGGGTTTTGTGTGGTTTAGTCTGCCACTTCTTGTGGCCCTTGCCTCACCAACCCCTGCTTCGAATGATGAGAGAGGCCCCTGTCAAATCTACAACTCTGGTCGCTCCGCAAACTGCCTTGGTCAGCAACTGGATCATGTTCCATGGAAGCACCTCCCTTCCACGCTTGAAAGTATAGATCTCTCCTACAATGAAATTCATGCCATTCGTGTTAATTACTTTTCTCGCCTACCTCATCTTCGTGTCCTCGAGCTGCAGTTCAACAACATCTCTGTGATTGAGGACCGTGCCTTCCACAACAACCCCCTCCTGGAGCATCTTAACATCTTTAACAACTCCCTAGAGGAAATCCCTGCCAACGCCTTGCAGGACCTCTTCAATCTAAGGGAACTCCTTATGTCGAATAACCTTTACACCCAGGCCACATTGTCAGCTGATGTTTTCTCCAGATTGACCCACCTCAAGGCCCTGTCCATGGGCGGCCCCTTGGTCAAGGGTCTAAGGAAAGGGGACTTCCAGGCATTGAGGAACATTCAGTTGCAGGACTTTGCCATTAAAACTTCATCAAATATCAGTTACTATGAGCCGGGTAGTCTGAAGGTAATCCAGACAGGTAGAATGGGTTTTGACATGGCCATAGATAGGAAGCCGAATTTCCTACCTTTGATTCTACGAGACTTGGCCAACAAGACTTTCAGTCTCATCCAATTCAGGAACCTCTTTGAGTTCATGTATTACATGGGAGATGAGGATATTTTCAGAGGCTTGCAAGACATCAAAGTAGATTCGCTCATCTTTCACCGTGGAAAATTCAATGAGAACCTTATGAGGATGGCCCTATTTAATCTACAGGTCACCCCCCTTAAACGTCTGACACTTCAATACATTGACTTTGCTCGCTCGCCCAACTTTCTGGATAATGGCTTGGGATCCAGTATCAAAGACCTTGCACTGAGTAGACTAAATTTGTGGTAAGCATATCTTATTCTACTCTGTTAAATTACAAAAGCACTTTGCCTTACATTTCTACCCAGAAGACGCAAAAACAAATACAGGTTCCTAGTCACAAGTGTACGTTTTTCATCAATTGAAATCTTTTTTCATATCTATGTATTGGGAAAGTACCACTTATGTTATCATCTTAACCACATCATCTTGACCATGTTTTTTTCATGCTTACATTTCTTTCTTGCTTACTCCTCAGGCACATCAGTAATCCAGACATTTTGCGATTTGACTGGCGCTTCACATGGTTCAACAAAGTCCGACTGCTGTCCATCCAGAATGTCAACTTCAACTCTGTGCCTTGCGATGCCTGGCTTAATATGGAAGACATGGAGGTTTTGGACATCTCAAACAACCGCCTGCAGGACAACATCCTCTTCAACCAGAAATGTGACTACAGGGGCACCATGCCGGCTCTTCGTTCCTTCAATGTCAGCACCAACCAACTGACCAGCCTTAAAGACTTAGCCTCCCTGACCAGGGAGTTCAAACAGTTGAAGGTCCTGGATGTCAGCCACAACATGCTGGGCTCTGCTGAGAAGAGTCACAACTGTAACTGGATGCAGAACATCACCCTGTTGATCGCTCACCACAACCGCTTCGAAAGTGGTGCCCTCCAGTGTCTGCCCACCACAGTACAATTCCTGGACCTCTCGTACTGTGACCTGGACCAGCTGGACATGGCCTACTTCCAACAAACCATCAGCCTCAAGGAGCTCCTGCTCAATGGGAACAAGATCAAGTTCATCCCCTCTGGGTGGAGAAGTCACTCCTTGCAGTCACTGGCTCTGAATGGGAACTCATTTGGGCTCATCAGCATGGGCTCCTTCCAGGACATGCCCCAGCTGTCTCGACTGACGGCGGGGAACAACCCATTCCACTGCACCTGCGACCTCCATGCCTTCCTCCAGGACACAATTTCCAAGGGGAAAGTCAACATCACTGACTGGCCAGAGAACTACAAGTGTTACCATCCAGAGGCCCTGCTCAATACCGCTGTAGAAAGTTTCTTCCCGGGTCACGTGGCCTGCGATATCAGACTGGTCATCATCATCTGTGTGGCTACTACTGCAGCTGTGGTTTTAGTGTTGATGCTTATATGCTACATATTCAATGTTCCCTGGTACATCAAAGCCACATATCAGATCCTCAGAGCCAAATACAGGGCTCATCAGGAAGGAGCATCTGGAAAATCACAGATCTATGTTTACCATGCCTTTATCTCCTACAGCCACCCAGATGCAGACTGGGTCAGGGACCAGTTGTTGCCCTGCTTGGAGAACAGCAAGCCCCCCTACCGACTCTGTATCCACGAGAGAGACTTCATGCCAGGAAAGTGGATCATCGACAACATCATTGAAAATATTGAGAGCAGCGAAAAGGTAAGGGTGAGGACCCACCAAGACAAGTTAGAGGTGTTTTAACAAGTAAATAGTACTAGACTTTTAAATATAAAATGTCAATTGAACAACCCAAAATGTAAGATGTATGTTTTGTTTAGGTTTGTATCCTGATTCCTGCACTGTGAATTTGCCTAAATGAATACACCCTATCCTCTGAATGTTTTGTTTCCTAATCCAGGTCATATTTGTGTTGTCACACCACTTTGTGAACAGCGATTGGTGCAACTACGAGCTCTACTTTGCCCAGCAAAGAGCCATCGGCAAGACCTTCAGCGATGTTATTCTGGTGGTGAAAGAGCCCATCGACCCTGAATCTCTGCCCAGCAAGTATTGTAAGCTCAAGAAGATGCTGTACACCAAAACGTACCTAGAGTGGCCCCAGCAAGCCAAGCAGCAGACCTTCTTCTGGGCTCAACTTAGGAGCTGCCTGGGCAAGCCCACAGTGACTAGAGAGCAGGCTCTTAGTGGTAGGAGCAGCAGTGTATCCTCAGTGGGTGCTGTGCCTGTGATAGAGCTCCCTCTAGAGGATGGGAAACCAGCGATAGCTATGCCACATTTAGACAGAGAAGCAGAGCTCCACAAAGTAGTTCCTCAGGAGATCGAAAATCTTTCAGTGAGAAGTGCAGAGTTTTATGGGCAAAGACCAATCCATGTAGCCGTGGCATCAGACAAAATAAGCCAAGCATGTAGCTTGTAATGTGTATAGTGTCCCAAGACCAATCTCTGTCTGAAGTGCTGAGCTTGCGTGACTTCTTGGCCATGCTGTGGCAGATAATGTGTTTGCTAAGCTGCTGGTAGCATTTGCAAGTGTTTCATAATGATGACAGTGAATAACATGATCTGTCTGCCACCCACCCTTCTGACATGTACAGTGCTTACTCCCCCTTGAACTCTTTACATTTTGTTGTGTTACAAAGTGGGATTGAAATAGATTACATTTTTGTGTCATTGATCGACACAAAATACTCCATAATGTCAAAGAGAAAAAAAATAATAACAGATGTATAAGTATTAATTTATAAGCACAAGTATTCAGCTCGGGGATTTGATCTTTCAACCTTTTGGTTACCAGTCCAACACTCTAACCACTAGGCTACCTGCCGCCCCATGGACTCACTCTGTGTGAAATAATAGGGGTTGATGGTATTTCTGAATGACTACCCTTTCCTCTGTCATCTGTAAGGTCCCTCAGTCAAGTATTGAATTTCAAGCACAGATAGAACTACAAGAAGGGCAGTGATTGGTAGATGGTAAAAATAACAAATCAGACATTGAATATATCTTTAAACATGGTCAAGTTAATAAGTATGCTGTGGAGGATGTGTCAAACAACCCAGACACAACAAAGAAACAGTCGTCCTTCTGAACTGAGCTGCAGGATAGGAAGGAAACTGTTACGGGATGTCAACAAGCGGCCATTGCATTTTAAAACAACTACAGAGTTCAATTGCTGTGATGGGAGAAAACTGAGGATGGATCAACAACATTGTAGTGACTGCACAATAATGACCTAAATGACAGAGAAAAATAATAATACAAATATACAGAATAAAAAATATCCCAAAATATGCATATTTATGCAACAAGGCACTAAAGTAATACTGAGGGGGAAAAAACACAGCAAAGGAACACACTTTTTGGACTAAATGCAAAGCCTTACACATAATGTATGCCATTTAGCAGACACTTTTATCCAAAACGAATTACATTTTGTGTGCACATACACATGCCATGTAGAATCGTCTCTGCCATGTCAAAAGGCACGCAAGCCACAAATCTCATACGAAAAAGGAACCAGTGGGGACTGGATGTTAAATGACAGTTGTTTAGAATGAAAAATGTAGCTTATGCAATGTATTCATGTCCAGTAATATTGAGAAAAATGTGATGGTCCAAATATTGAAAACAATATAAATACAATAATGAAATATAGTTTCCTAAATATTTTTTACTTTTCTATACTCTATACATGCTTTAATGTACATGTGAATGTTATTGTTAATGTGAATGGTATTTACTAATTAAGTAAATAACAAATGAGTTAATTGCTTGCCTAATGCAAATGAATTTAAGCCAATAACTCTAATAAAACAGTGGTGTGTTTTATACTTGACTGTTGAGTGGGTATTTAGAAATAGGGATGTGTTAAAATGCAGTGTAATTCTTTTTTACAATATCAGTGTGAAGGGCTGCTTTGTGAAACCTGGCAATATTTATAACTGACCAATAGATGACACCCTTTTACATGTTCAGGAAGACACTTTAAGTTTGTTTGTGTGTGTGTGTGTGTGTGTGTGTGTGTGTGTGTGTGTGTGTGTGTGTGTGTGTGTGTGTGTGTCTTGAGGAAGAGATCAGACTTATATCACAGAAACTGGCAGATGTCAGACATGATATAACAAACAGCATCTGCCTGTAGTTATATGCCCAGCAAGACAACATACATACTTTTATTGTATCAAGTGTTTGTTCTATGCAACAGAATAGAGTATTCTTAACTATTGTATGTGTGTTCTACTGAGGATGGGCCTCTGGGAGATAACACTGACAGGAGATTTATAATGTATTTTGGGTGATAAAACCTAAAGAGCATTCCAGAGCAATGAGTTAATGCTTCTGTTCTATATGGTACCAGGGAGAGATGGTTCCAGTTTGGAGTCGGAGGGACAGACACTGGTCTCTATACAATGAAAACTGTTGACACAGCAGATACTGTCTGCTATGTATTATAGGTATCTTTCATACAGATCTTAACCTTGTGACCCATTCTATATATCTGTTGTTCGTCATGTAGGTTGAAAGGGGTGTGTCTTGGCTATAAAATACCTTTGTACTTTTGTCTCGGGGCTCTCAACGAATCATTTGATCGTGAATAGTCGACCAGCCATCATTATCGTAGAGCACTCAATTGATTCACTTTATATGTGTGCGTTGTATTGACCTGCTCCCTTATTAATAAGTAATTAAATATTTAGTTTAAGTATAACTCTGACTTGTGTGATAAGTTTGTCTTTCCTCATTTGATAGTAAAAAAAATGAACCACCACAGTTCCTATTCTAGTATGTCTCCTTATGTGTTTTTCCAATTGTTAAATGAGAAAATGGCTACCCAGACTAAATCAAAATGTATTATGTGCTGGCTATTTACAGAAATTGCCATCTGAGCACAGAACATAAGAAGAAAACATGTTATCACTCTACTCATTTTAAATCCCATGTGCATTATCATTGCTACCTGTATTTTCAGTATTCTGGAATAATAGGTGTGAACTGTACAAGATAATTGAAGGTACAATTAAGTTCAAGATTGCACAGGCTGTAAGAGATTCTAACAGTTGGTTCTGCTTCTCTGCACGGTAATGAGAGATGGTGGCTTTAGTTTCCCACACAAAAGGGAAAGGTGAGTGCTCTTTTTCTGGGTCACTCAAGTTGACATCTACTTAAGTGAGATCACCTTGGAAACGCATTCCGCAGAGCCCGCTTTTGTGGCCTTGACATGGCCAAGCCTCGATGAATGACTTCCACCAGACTTACAGTATTTGTCCTGGAGCTGTCTAATCTTGGAAGGTTAAGTAAAGTATAGCCTGCAAAGTAATACGCAAAGTATATGACATGCAAATACTTATGACAGAGGTCTGTATTCTGACCCCATAGACAGTTACCACATATCAGGCCTAACACCTTTGCCAAGATATCCTAGAAACTATGGCTTCTCAGGCATTATCACTTAATTGATCCCTTGGTTGTGTATTCTGCAAATATACATTTAAATTAGTGTTTGTTTTATTGAGTGTTTATCTAATCTACCGTAGTCATAGCATAAGAGCATGTAATCTTGAAAAGGGATAGAAGGACAGGTGTTGTATGTCAACGTGGACATTAGCATATGAATTAATTAGAATATCATAGAATATAGCATGTGTGATGAAAGATGGCTCATTCATCAGCTACAGCTGATTTGAATTTGGTAGTTAGAGTCTGTTATGAGCATACAGAGGGAGATTATTTCCATGTGATGTCATTTGAGGTGATAAATGCTGGCAAACCCTTTTGGGTGCCCAGCAAGGGACAATGGTGAGAGAGAGAGAATGAATGTATGGAACATACTGTAGTAGGCCTATACATATCTGACCTGCTGCTGTCATATCCCATGGCTTATGTACCATCATATCCCATGGCTAATGTACTGTCATATCCCATGGCTAATGTACTGTCATATCCCAAGGCTAATGTACCGTCATATATATATATAATAATATATATAATATAATATATGCCATTTAGCAGACGCTTTTATCCAAAGCGACTTACAGTCATGTGTGCATACATTCTACGTATGGGTGATCCCGGGGATCGAACCCACTACCCTGGCGTTACAAGCGCCATGCTCTACCAACTGAGCTACACAGGACCACTTATGTACTGTCATATCCCATGGCTAATGTACTGTCATATCCCATGGCTAATGTACTGTCATATCCCAAGGCTAATGTACTGTCATATCCCATGGCTTATGTACTGTCATATCCCATGGCTAATGTACTGTCATATCCCATGGCTAATGTACTGTCATATCCCAAGGCTAATGTACCGTCATATCCCATGGCTAATGTACTGTCATATCCCATGGCTAATGTACTGTCATATCCCATGGCTAATGTACCGTCATATCCCATGGCTAATGTACTGTCATATCCCATGGCTAATGTACTGTCATATCCCATGGCTAATGTACTGTCATATCCCATGGCTAATGTACTGTCATATCCCATGGCTAATGTACCGTCATATCCCATGGCTAATGTACTGTCATATCCCATGGCTAATGTACTGTCATATCCCATGGTTAATGTACTGTCATATCCCATGGCTAATGTACCGACATATCCCATGGCTAATGTACTGTAATATCCCATGGCTCATGTACTGTCATATCCCATGGCTAATGTACTGTCATATCCCATGGCTAATGTACTGTCATATCCCATGGCTAATGTACTGTCATATCCCATGGCTAATGTACTGTCATATCCCATGGCTAATGTACTGTCATATCCCATGTGTTATGCAGGTGAATGAGGACCCAAAAGCGACTTGGCGAAAACAGAGTTTTTAATCCAGTAAGATACTTAACAAAACAAAAGGCATAATACTACTCGTAAAGACGAGAACAGACTGGAGACTTGATCAAGAACTGCAGGTTGCCTCGGGAAGGCACTTGAACCTAGCAGACTCAGACACCTGCTCACCACGCAGCATCTGAGGGAAACACGACACGACAGGGCAAAACATAGACACAGCACGGTGAATATAGACAAGGATCCGACAGGGCAGGTACGGAAAACAAGGAGAGAAATAGGGACTCTAATCAGGGAAAAGGATCGGGAACAGGTGTGGGAAGACTAAATGATTGATTAGGGGAATAGGAACAGCTGGGAGTAGGAACGGAACGATAGAGAGAAGAGAGAGCGAGAGAGTGAGAGAGGGAGGGGGAGAGAGAGGGATAGAAAGAGGGAAAGAACCTAATAAGACCAGCAGAGGGAAACGAATAGAAGGGGAAGCACAGGGACAAGACATGATAATTAATGACAAAACATGACAGTACCCCCCACTCACCGAGCGCCTCCTGGCGCACTCGAGGAGGAACCCTGGCGGCAACGGAGGAAATCATCAATAAGCGAACGGTCCAGCACGTCCCGAGACGGAACCCAACTCCTCTCCTCAGGACCGTAACCCTCCCAATCCACTAAGTATTGGTGACCCCGTCCCGAGAACGCATGTCCATGATCTTACGTACCTTGTAAATAGGTGCGCTCTCGACAAGGACGGGAGGGGGAGGGAAGACGAACGGGGATGCGAAGAAAGGGCTTGACACAGGAGACATGGAAGACAGGATGGACGCGACGAAGATGTCGCGGAAGAAGCAGTCGCACAGCGACAGGATTGACGACCTGGGAGACACGGAACGGACCAATGAACCGCGGAGTCAACTTACGAGAAGCTGTCGTAAGAGGAAGGTTGCGAGTGGAAAGCCACACTCTCTGGCCGCAACAATACCTTGGACTCTTAATCCTGCGTTTATTGGCGGCTCTCACAGTCTGTGCCCTGTAACAGCAAAGTGCAGACCTCACCCTCCTCCAGGTGCGCTCACAACGTTGGACAAACGCTTGAGCGGAGGGAACGCTGGACTCGGCAAGCTGGGATGAGAACAGAGGAGGCTGGTAACCCAGACTACTCTGAAACGGAGATAACCCGGTAGCAGACGAAGGAAGCGAGTTGTGAGCGTATTCTGCCCAGGGGAGCTGTTCTGCCCAAGACGCAGGGTTTCTGAAAGAAAGGCTGCGTAGTATGCGACCAATCGTCTGATTGGCCCTCTCTGCTTGACCGTTAGACTGGGGATGAAACCCGGAAGAGAGACTGACGGACGCACCAATCAAACGACAGAACTCCCTCCAAAACTGTGACGTGAATTGCGGACCTCTGTCTGAAACGGCGTCTAACGGGAGGCCATGAATTCTGAACACATTCTCGATGATGATTTGTGCCGTCTCCTTAGCGGAAGGAAGTTTAGCGAGGGGGATGAAATGTGCCGCCTTAGAGAACCTATCGACAACCGTAAGAATCACAGTCTTCCCCGCAGACAAAGGCAGACCGGTAATGAAGTCTAGGGCGATGTGAGACCATGGTCGAGAAGGAATGGGGAGCGGTCTGAGACGACCGGCAGGAGGAGAGTTACCCGACTTAGTCTGCGCGCAGTCCGAACAAGCAGCCACGAAACGGCGCGTGTCACGCTCCTGAGTCGGCCACCAAAAGCGCTGGCGAATAGACGCAAGAGTGCCTCGAACACCGGGATGACCAGCTAACTTGGCAGAGTGAGCCCACTGAAGAACAGCCAGACGAGTGGAAACAGGAACGAAAAGGAGGTTACTAGGACAAGCGTGCGGCGACGCAGTGTGCGTGAGTGCTTGCTTAACCTGTCTTTCAATTCCCCAGACTGTTAACCCGACAACACGCCCATAAGGAAGAATCCCCTCGGGATCAGTAGAAGCCACAGAAGAACTAAACAGACGGGATAAGGCATCAGGCTTGGTGTTTTTGCTACCCGGACGGTAAGAAATCACAAACTCGAAACGAGCAAAAACAACGCCCAACGAGCTTGACGGGCATTAAGTCGTTTGGCAGAACGGATGTACTCAAGGTTCTTATGGTCTGTCCAAACGACAAAAGGAACGGTCGCCCCCTCCAACCACTGTCGCCATTCGCCTAGGGCTAAGCGGATGGCGAGCAGTTCACGGTTACCCACATCATAGTTGCGCTCAGATGGCGACAGGCGATGAGAAAAATAAGCGCAAGGATGAACCTTATCGTCAGACTAGAAGCGCTGGGAAAGAATGGCTCCCACGCCTACCTCTGAAGCGTCAACCTCGACAATGAATTGTCTAGTGACGTCAGGAGTAACGAGGATAGGAGCGGACGTAAAACGTTCTTTTAGAAGATCAAAAGCTCCCTGGGCGGAACCGGACCACTTAAAACACGTCTTGACAGAAGTAAGAGCTGTGAGAGGGGCAGCAACTTGACCGAAATTACGAATGAAACGCCGATAGAAATTAGCGAAACCTAAAAAGCGCTGCAACTCGACACGTGACCTTGGAACGGGCCAATCACTGACAGCCTGGACCTTAGCGGAATCCATCTGAATGCCTTCAGCGGAAATAACGGAACCGAGAAAAGTAACGGAGGAGACATGAAAAGAGCACTTCTCAGCCTTTACGTAGAGACAATTCTCTAAAAGGCGCTGTAGAACACGTCGAACGTGCTGAACATGAATCTCGAGTGACGGTGAAAAAATCAGGATATCGTCAAGATAGACAAAAACAAAGATGTTCAGCATGTCTCTCAGAACATCATTAACTAATGCCTGAAAAACAGCTGGCGCATTGGCGAGACCAAACGGCAGAACCCGGTACTCAAAATGCCCTAACGGAGTGTTAAACGCCGTTTTCCACTTGTCCCCCTCTCTGATGCGCACGAGATGGTAAGCGTTACGAAGGTCCAACTTAGTAAAGCACCTGGCTCCCTGCAGAATCTCGAAGGCTGATGACATAAGGGGAAGCGGATAACGATTCTTAACCGTTATGTCATTCAGCCCTCGATAATCCACGCAGGGGCGCAGAGTACCGTCCTTCTTCTTAACAAAAAGAACCCCGCCCCGGCCGGAGAGGAAGAAGGCACTATGGTACCGGCGTCAAGAGACACAGATAAATAATCCTCGAGAGCCTTACGTTCGGGAGCCGACAGAGAGTATAGTCTACCCCGAGGAGGAGTGGTCCCCGGAAGGAGATCAATACTACAATCATACGACCGGTGAGGAGGAAGGGAGTTGGCTCGGGACCGACTGAAGACCGTGCGCAGATCATGATATTCCTCCGGCACTCCTGTCAAATCGCCAGGTTCCTCCTGAGAAGTGGGGACAGAAGAAATGGGAGGGATGGCAGACATTAAGCACTTCACATGACAAGATACGTTCCAGGATAGGATAGAATTACAAGACCAATTAATAGAAGGATTATGACATACTAGCCAGGGATGACCCAAAACAACAGGTGTAAAAGGTGAACGAAAAATCAAAAAAGAAATAGTCTCACTGTGGTTACCAGATACTGTGAGAGTTAAAGGTAGTGTCTCAAATCTGATACTGGGAAGATGACTACCATCTAAGGCAAACATGGGCGTAGGCTTGTCTAACTGTCTGAAAGGAATGTTATGTTTCCGAACCCATGCTTCGTCCATGAAACAACCCTCAGCCCCAGAGTCAATCAAGGCACTGCATGTAGCACCCGAACCGGTCCAGCGTAGATGGACCGACATAGTAGTACAGGATCTAGATGAAGAGACCTGAGTAGTAGCGCTCACCAGTAGCCCTCCGCTTACTGATGAGCTCTGGCCTTTACTGGACATGAATTGACAAAATGTCCATCAAATCCGCAATAGAGGCACAGGCGGTTGGTGATCCTCCGTTCCCTCTCCTTGGTCGAGATGCGAATACCTCCCAGCTGCATGGGCTCAGTCTCTGAGCCAGAGGAGGGAGATGGTTGCGATGCGGAGCAGGGAAACACCGTTGACGCGAGCTCTCTTCCACGAGCTTGGTGACGAAGATCTACCCGTCATTCTATGCGGATGGCGAGAGCAATCAAAGAGTCCACACTGGAAGGAACCTCCCGAGAGAGAATCTCATCTTTGACCACTGTGTGGAGTCCCTCCAGAAAACGAACGAGCAGCGCCGGCTCGTTCCAGTCACTAGAGGCAGCAAGAGTACGAAACTCTATAGAGTAATCCGTTATGGATCGATCACCTTGGCATAGGGAAGCCAGAGCCCTAGAAGCCTCCCCACCAAAAACTGAACGGTCAAAAACCCGAATCATCTCCTCTTTAAAGTTCTGGTAATTGTTAGAACAATCAGCCCTTGCCTCCCAGATAGCTGTGCCCCACTCTCGGGCCCGGCCAGTAAGGAGTGAAATGACGTAAGCAACCCGAGCTCTCTCGCTAGAGTATGTGTTGGGTTGGAGAGAGAACACAATATCACACTGGGTGAGAAAGGAGCGGCACTCCGTGGGCTGCCCGGAGTAGCAAGGTGGGTTATTAACCCTAGGTTCCGGAGGCTCGGCAGGCCAGGAAGTAACAGGTGGCACGAGACGAAGACTCTGGAACTGTCCAGAGAGGTCGGAAACCTGAGCGGCCAGGTTCTCCACGGCATGGCGAGCAGCAGACAATTCCTGCTCGTGTCTGCCGAGCATGGCTCCTTGGATCTTGACGGCAGTGTTACGAGCCTCTGTAGTCGCTGGGTCCATTCCTTGGTCGGATCCTTCTGTTATGCAGGTGAATGAGGACCCAAAAGCGACTTGGCGAAAACAGAGTTTTTAATCCAGTAAGATACTTAACAAAACAAAAGGCATAATACTACTCGTAAAGACGAGAACAGACTGGAGACTTGATCAAGAACTGCAGGTTGCCTCGGGAAGGCACTTGAACCTAGCAGACTCAGACACCTGCTCACCACGCAGCATCTGAGGGAAACAAGACACGACAGGGCAAAACATAGACACAGCACGGTGAATATAGACAAGGATCCGACAGGGCAGGTACGGAAAACAAGGAGAGAAATAGGGACTCTAATCAGGGAAAAGGATCGGGAACAGGTGTGGGAAGACTAAATGATTGATTAGGGGAATAGGAACAGCTGGGAGTAGGAACGGAACGATAGAGAGAAGAGAGAGCGAGAGAGTGAGAGAGGGAGGGGGAGAGAGAGGGATAGAAAGAGGGAAAGAACCTAATAAGACCAGCAGAGGGAAACGAATAGAAGGGGAAGCACAGGGACAAGACATGATAATTAATGACAAAACATGACACCATGGCTAATGTACCGTCATATCCCATGGCTAATGTACTGTCAAAGCCCATGGCTAATGTACTGTCATATCCCATGGCTAATGTACTGTCATGTACTGCCAGAAATTGTGTACACATCATTGCGACATGGAGCTGTGCATTATCATGCTGAAACATGAGGTGATGGCGGCAGATAAATGGCACGACAATGGGCCTCAGGATCTCGTCACGATATCTCTGTGCATTCAAATTGCCATTGATAAACTGCAATTGCGTTTGTTGTCCAAAGTTTATGCCGGCTCATACCATAACCCAACCACCACCATGGGGCACTGTTCACAACAAACCACTCGCCCACACAACGCCATACACGCCACCTGCTCGGTACAGTTAAAACCGGGATTCTTCCATGAAGAACACACTTCTCCAGCGTGCTCGTGGCCATCGAAGGTGAGCATTTGCACACTGAAGTTGGTTACGACTCCAAACTGCAGTCAGGTCAATACCCTGGTGAGGATGACGAGCACGCGGATGAGCTTCCCTGAGATGGTTTCAGACGATTTGTGCAGAAATTCATGGGCTTATTTTTCGTGGACAGATTTTGGGCGGAGTAAAACCTCTTGCTTCACCTCTTCCTCTCTACTTACAGCTGGTCACTGTCGTGGGTTCTCAGCAGATGTGTATGGAAGACAGCTGGCTCCATGTGAACTACTCCCGACGCTCTGTTTTAACGTTCAGAAACGTTAATAATTATACCTTGCAATATGGTTTTGGAAACATAAAGCCTTCCACTTTCACATCAAAATAATTTCACAAATGCTAAATAAACACTTAATATACAATGTTTTAACCGGTTTTAACACAGTTGCAGGCAGCAGCATTTTTCAGTTACAACACTATTACACACAATTGTTAGGAGACGCTTCGATAGCTAATTAGTAAAATAAAGGTAAATAAAAAACAACTCATTAATTATAACAGGTCGTCTTCTTCAAATTTCAGTCAGTCGTCTTCTTCAAATTTGTATTGGAGGACCGCAACAAACTTAAAGGTGCATACACCACCACCTACTGTATTGGAGTGTGAGGACGGTCCTGTGTTTCCACCTACTGTTCTGGAATGTGAATTCATTACACTTTGACACAAAAAGGGAAGGGGACAGGGAAAAGGGACCAACTAACCTTACATCCATGAAAAACCTCACAACTTTTCCACTACTTGGCTCCATCTGAATCCTACACCAGGCTGACATCCTGGGAGGACGAGACACTATCATTCAACACACATTGTAACTCAACTGCAGTAAAATCTCATACACCCAAATACCTGTCTGCAGCTGCCACCACAACATCTATTTGTGTGATTTACGTTCCATTCCTGAGGTACAGTTGATAACCATGGCTATGCCTCACTCTCTATTGGCCACAGCCTGCTCACAGGGATCATCTTAGGATCTTTAGCCCTGTACCCATCTTCCTCTTCTACTCTCTTCACTGTCTGGGCATACAAAACTTTCTGTACTACTCTGATCCAAGCAACTTCAGCCTGCCTTTCTCTCACTGGAAACTTCTGATCCTCAGCACCATGGGTACCCCCACAGTTAACACACAACTGTTTTCACCGATACTGCATATTCCTTTGTCTCATGCCCCCCTGCACACTTCTCACGGTCGCCTGTCTTCCGTAGGCCTAAATAAGCGCTATAACATGGAAATATGGCAGCCCTACATGGACCTCTAATCCTAAAAAGGTGTGTAGTCATTTAGCCTTTTGTTTTTTCATAAATACCATCTCACCGATGTGAAAGTTATTCCAAATATTTCCAAAACAGTATCTCTTCGTGCGAGGTATAGGCCTATTTGCGTTTAGACAGAGCATTTGGGAATTGTCACGGCATTTCTCTCAGAAGGCTAAAGGGTACGTCCAATGGCTCATGCAATGCAATAGAATACATGTTACATGCGGTATATTCATTCATTACGCCAATTTTGTTGCAAAACGTTTTGCAACAGAAACCATTTAGCCTACGCCAAACGGTAAACGTTTTGCAAGAGTTTCTATTGGACAAATTCAGGTAGGTCCCGTCACCGTTTCCTCTGAGTGCATCAGTGTGGTTCTTAAACCATAAACGGTTTCCGTAGCAACTAAACTCGGAATGGAAGTCGGTCTTTTTAGTTGCTTTAAACCAATAGGTCCCATCATTTCAAGACGTCGTTGTTAAATACAGCCTATACGACTGTATACCGATACTGTCTTGTTTATGCGATAGGCTAATACATTCTGTATAATACTTATAATTAGTAGTTGCACAGCGAAATGTAACCTTACATGGTTAAATTAATTAGGCATACCTGTGTCATTTGCATCCGTGACGTTGTAGGTTTCACCGGTGGGGGGCGCCTGATTTGAATTTAGTCTCAAGTGAGATGCATAAAACAGGTAAGATGAGAGTCGACGCCACTTCTGCTTCGTTTGTCATCAGCTTTGAGGTGAGTAGCGGACCTGTTTGTGGTAATATATATATATATATATATATATAACCTGTATGCCTAGTTCTTGTTGAGCATATGTTCATGTTTGGCCATGCAGCCTATTTTTATTTGTTATACCTTTATTTAACTAGGCAAGTCAGGTAAAGAACAAATTCTTATTTTCAATGACTGCCTAGGAACAGTCAGGTGAGTGAAATCAAATGTCCTTTTTTGGGGGACTGTAGCATTGGGTTTCTATTTTATAGTGGTTCTCTTTTGGTAATTGCACAATTTGCCATCTGTTTTATAATTGGCTTAAACTAGGCCTACAAAAAGTTTCAGCAAATGTGCTTTGGGCCTATACTGACTGGAATAACAACTATACAGTGTACAAAATATTAGGTAGACCTTCCCCTTTTGTCCTAAGAATAGCCTCAATTCGTTGAGGGCGACGTACTCTACAAGGTAAAAAGCGTTCCGCAGGGATGCTGGCCCATGTTGATGCCGACACTTCCCACAGTTCTGTAAAGTTGGCTGGATGTCCTTTTGGGTGGTGAACCATTCTTAATAAAAACGGGGAAACTATTGCGCAGCGTTGCATTTCTTGACATACTCCAACTGGTGCGCCTGGCACCTGTTAATTTGAACAGAAGTCTTCTGTCGTGCCCTTTCACCCTCAATAGCACACATTCTCAAGACTTAAAATCCTTATTTTAACTTGTCTCTACCCCTTCAACTACACTGAAGTGGATTTAACAAGTGACATCAATAAGGGATAATGGCGTTCACCTGGTCAGTGTCATTGAAAGAGCAGGTGTTCCTTATGTTTTGTTCACTCGGTGTACTTTCAGTCCAATTGCCTCAACAGCCCGTGGTGTTTTAACGAGGGTGTTTTCACAGAGCTGATCACATTTGTAAGGTACAGAACCACACAATCTAAACTTATCAAATAATGCTTGATTCAGGGGTGTTGTGTGCTTTAGATGCATCAAACATTAGGCCTACCCCTTCAGAGCTTGAATTACTAGGATAGCTGCACACATCACGTAAGAATGGGCTACATTTGTGTCTCTGGGGATGACAATTTTATAGCTTGTGAAACCATCTATAACCTTACTGAGACAACCAATCCTTTTTGAATGTTTATCATGGACCCCCTGAGAACAGCAAGGTATGACTGTTTCCTCTGTAGGCTCACCAGGACAACCAATAGCAATGTCTCATTCTCCTTTGGATCAATATTTTTCAATCCTAGTTGCTGCTGGAGTTGATGTCTTATTTAAAGATCTTAATTCATGGGTTGCTAGTTATCGGATGCCTGTCTAGATCATAATTGAGAATTGACTTGTTTTCAAAGACTACATTTGAAAGGGGGATAGAATTTAACCCACATGATCATTTTGAACTGGATTAAATGCTAAAAACTGGCCCCAGTGGCTGTTGCATACAGTTTACAATATTCTACACTGACAAATGTTTCATGTAAAAATAAACAGGAACCAGTAAGGAGTTCACTTCATGCAAATTGACTTTTACTGTAAAATCTAATTGTCCATACAGTTTATACACTGTCATGGATTGACCTGTCCCTCACGTTTCTTTTAGGTATTCACAGCAGTGTAAAATGGGTTCCAAACTCGAGAGTGCAATGGAGGGGCTAATTCAAGTGTTCCACTCATATTCCTCAAAAGAAGGGGACAAGTACAAGCTGAGCAAAGTTGAGCTGAAGAATCTATTGCAGGGTGAACTGAGTGAATTCCTGGCGGTGAGTTTGATTCCTAATGCTGTCCAGGCGAGGGATATGTGGGTTCAATTACATTTTAAGTAGACATAAACAAAATGTAAAACTGCCCCAAAGCAAGTCATGCATGCAAGAATTGGAGAAGTCTTGATTTATTGAACAGTTGTGGGACCATCACCTTCACAACATATTGTATT
Organism: Oncorhynchus gorbuscha; assembly: GCF_021184085.1. NCBI lineage: Eukaryota > Metazoa > Chordata > Actinopteri > Salmoniformes > Salmonidae > Oncorhynchus > Oncorhynchus gorbuscha. The sequence continues at coordinate 19,890,744 of NC_060191.1, forward strand.
AGAATCATTTAAATAATACAATGGCCTTGCCTAGAAATGACACATCACCTAGACATTTCATAGATCTGAAATGATTTGATGGTAAAACAATGGCATGAGATGGATTTTTCCATCTGATTGGCTTTGTGCAATTTCCTGCGCATTGCTTATTCCAGTTCTTATCTACAACTGTTCTAAGAGTCATGTGGCTGCTTCTGGTCTTGGCCTACCTTTCAATGCATTAACTGTTTCTACTCCTCTCTCAGGCATGCAAGGACCCTATGGTTGTAGATAAGATCATGAGTGATCTGGATGAAGACAAAGATGGCGAAGTGGACTTTAAGGAGTTTGTCGTCTTGGTTGTTGTGCTGACAGTGGCCTGTAACGAGTTCTTTGTAGAGGGCCTGAATGAATGAGTTGGGGGGGGGCGGTCTGTGACCAAATTTCTACTCATTATTCCTTGTTAATAAAACAAACGTATGCTGTCATTTGATTGAAATGACTCTCTCCTTGACAAAAAGGCAAATGTTTGAATATTCTTGTCACATAATGGTCATTTCTAACAAAGGCTCTTTTCACTGTTGTAAAATGATTGCTTCTGGAGAGAATCCTGCAATGGACTGTGCAGTTTCAGTGTACTATTGCACTAGTAGTTAACATTCTGCTCAGATCAATGAAGGTGATCATTGCTCTTTCTAAATGTTACTCAGCTCATTTGACTTGAATGCGTGTTACTGGTACATGTCTTTTACATGAACTCTGGGCAGTATGAATCAATTGTCTCGGAGTAGGAGTGCTGATTTAGGATCAGTTTTGCTTTTTTGATCTGTGAATAAGATTACATGGACGGTAGGGACTTGATCATAAAAAAGCACTTATACTGAGATTCTTCATATGGCCCCTGGTCTGCCACCTATGCTTAAACATGGCAAACCGCACCCAACATTTTAGGGAAGGCTTTGTACTGAAATGCACAACACTTTTAGCCAAACATGGTTCTAAACTAACTTCCAAAGTGACTTCCCCTCAGGTGTGCACTGCAAAGCTCCAGAGAGGAAGGGGGGAAAAAAAACAATTTCCCACACAGACTGGCTGCATCCTAAGTTTCCCCAATCTTAATGAAATGCAAAGCTTGATTTAAATCCATGTAAAAGATTGCTTTAGAGCCTGTTTGCGGCAACAGAACACTGCAGTCTCTGACAACTTAATACTGGAGTCTGGATGCTTCAGCCATTTGCGTTGAACACTTCCTGTAACTTAAAATATGAGCGTGCACTGAGCAACATGTCAGGGTTTCATGTATGACTGCTGCTGTGAGAAATTTGCCACCTTAAACTATTTCAAGCAGCCTTCAAAACTAGTAAGACTACTAGAAACAGGCTTTGGAAAATTAACTAAGGATTCATCAGGTGAAATCTAAATACTAGTCTTCATTCATTTACACAATTAGCCAGAAAAGGGGTACATTCTCTCAAGCTATTTTGTCCAGACAATATGGAAAAGCAATTGCATTACATGTATGGTTGCGTGCCCTTCTTTCCACACTCTGAAATATTAGTCATTAGGCTCTGGCCATGTCTGAATACCCATACATTTAAAATCCATTATACTTTAAATGTGCAGATGTCATACTTATTTCAGCTTTGACAACCAGATATGGGGATATGCTATCAAAATTAACAAAAACACGAAATGATGCATTCTCAGTATAGAAAAAACATTTTTATAGTATGTAATTTTCAAAAATCAGGTATTGCTTAAATGTTACTGATTTCAGTTCATCTAGAATTCGATGCACATTTTTCCACAGTACATAGGAAGAGGTGGGCTGCGAGTGATTGGCTACTTGGAGAACTAGGACCAAAATTAGGCAACTTAATTGGAAAGATGCCAAATAGCAAAGCTTCTGCGGTGGTGTTCAAATGTACTGTAGGCCAAGTAGTTTTTGTTTTCTTTAAAATGATGCGTGTTGCTGCATCAGGCTACATCTTTTGAAAACATTTATTGACGCAAAGTGGATTTCTGTTCTCATTAAAGTATTGTTCATCAGAGCTTTTAAAGTAAACCATCTTTAGATGTTTTAATGCGTCAGTAGTGGGGACCCTGGATGTGGCTGCGTTATTGTCATGTTAATCAGGCCTTTTGATTTGAACACATGGATTGTTTTAGGTTTGAAGGCCTTAGCAGTCATTCTGATCTCGTTCCCAGTTATCAGTGCTTTAGTTTTCTGTTGCTGTCCAACAGTTTTGAATCTGCGATGCACCGGCATGTCTACGTTTTTTGTTGATTTTAACATTTGAAAAATGTTGGTGTGTGTCCTCGGTATTTGATTTAATGTATATATGCACTTGGGTTTCACTAAATATGTTAACGAAACCAAAACCAGATTTAAAGTGCCTTTGAACGGAGTATGGTAGTAGGTGCCAGTCATACCGGTTTGTGTCAAGAACTGCAACACTGCTGGGTTTTTCACACTCATCAGTTTCCCATGTATATCAAGAATGGTTCACCACCCAAAGGACATCAAGACCACTATTACGTCATGACTATTAAGAGTTTAGAGAAATTAACTGAATTGGAAATGGGCTGGTTAATTAATGCATGTCTTTTGAATTTTGAAAAATCCCCCCGTACTCTGCACCGCCCCACCTACTCAGACAGTCAGGAGCCGCTACTGCGTTGTGGCCGTGGCATACTTTTTACTAAACGGTACGTGCAAAATAGTTTGCGACAATGAGTACATAGTATGCAGTTTAAGTGTGTAGTACGGATATTCGGACACAGATACTCACTTCTAAACTTCCACTCCAAAGTCTTTGAGCACCAATGAGTAAGGGAGTAAACTCTGAACACAACACACGATTTTAGAGATGTCCTTGGTTATGGAAGTGTACACTCGGCCTCCTTGTCCCTTGTCGGCTGCTTCAGTACCAGGTTTCAGGGAGAGAAAGCAGGGTCAAAGAGTGGCACCAGCTGACTCTTTATACCTACACCAACAATCAAGCAATAACAAATAACACCTTTACTGTTAGCACTGCACTCACAAAACAAATACAAGATCTGATAACACACAGTCTCTGTACATTTCCTCACCTTTCTCCTGAAGGTATAGCATCCTGTCCAGCAGCACCAGAGTCTACACCACCGGTAGAATTTGAATTTGGTAGTTAGAGTCTGTTATGAGCGCATAAGTATACAGAGGGAGATTATTTCCATGTGATGTCATTTGAGGTGATAAATGCTGGCAAACCCTTTTGGGTGCCCAGCAAGGGACAATGGTGAGAGAGAGAGAGTGAATGTATGGAACATACTGTAGTAGGCCTATACATATCTGACCTGCTGCTGTCATATCCCATGGCTAATGTACTGTCATATCCCATGGCTAATGTACTGTCATATCCCATGGCTAATGTACTGTCATATCCCATGGCTAATGTATTGTCATATCCCATGGCTAATGTACTGTCATATCCCATGGCTAATGTACTGTCATGTACTGCCAGAAATTGTGTACACATCATTGCGACATGGAGCTGTGCATAAATGGCACGACAATGGGCCTCAGGATCTCGTCACGATATCTCTGTGCATTCAAATTGCCATTGATAAACTGCAATTGTGTTTGTTGTCCAAAGTTTATGCCGGCTCATACCATAACCCAACCACCACCATGGGGCACTGTTCACAACAAACCGCTCGCCCACACAACGCCATACACGCCACCTGCTCGGTACAGTTGAAACCGGGATTCTTCCATGAAGAACACACTTCTCCAGCGTGCTCGTGGCCATCGAAGGTGAGCATTTGCACACTGAAGTTGGTTACGACTCCAAACTGCAGTCAGGTCAATACCCTGGTGAGGATGACGAGCACGCGGATGAGCTTCCCTGAGATGGTTTCAGACGATTTGTGCAGAAATTCATGGGCTTATTTTTCGTGGACAGATTTTGGGCGGAGTAAAACCTCTTGCTTCACCTCTTTCTTTCTACTTACAGCTGGTCACTGTCTTGGGTTCTCAGCAGATGTGTATGGAAGACAGCTGGCTCCATGTGAACTACTCCCGACGCTCTGTTTTAACGTTCAGAAACGTTAATAATTATACCTTGCAATATGGTTTTGGAAACATAAAGCCTTCCACTTTCACATCAAAATAATTTCACAAATGCTAAATAAACACTTAATATACAATGTTTTAACCGGTTTTAACACAGTTGCAGGCAGCAGTATTTTTCAGTTACAACACTATTACACACAATTGTTAGGAGACGCTTCGATAGCTAATTAGTTAAATAAAGGTTAAAAAAAACTCATTAATTATAACAGGTCGTCTTCTTCAAATTTCAGTCAGTCGTCTTCTTCAAATTTGTATTGGAGGACCGCAACAAACTTAAAGGTGCATACACCGCCACCTACTGTATTGGAGTGTGAGGACGGTCACAGACTCCCTATTAATCTATTTCTCTTATCTAGCCCTGTGTTTCCACCTACTGTTCTGGAATGTGAATTCATTACACTTTGACACAAAAAGGGAAGGGGACAGGGAAAAGGGACCAACTAACCTTACATCCGTTAAAAACCTCACAACTTTTTCCACTACTTGGCTCCATCTGAATCCTACACCAGGCTGACATCCTGGGAGGACGAGACACTATCATTCAACACACATTGTAACTCAACTGCAGTAAAATCTCATACACCCAAGTACCTGTCTGCAGCTGCCACCACAACATCTATTTGTGTGATTTACGTTCCATTCCTGAGGTACAGTTGATAACCATGGCTATGCCTCACTCTCTATTGGCCACAGCCTGCTCACAGGGATCATCTTAGGATCTTTAGCCCTGTACCCATCTTCCTCTTCTACTCTCTTCACTGTCTCGGCATACAAAACTTTCTGTACTACTCTGATCCAAGCAACTTCAGCCTGCCTTTCTCTCACTGGAAACTTCTGATCCTCAGCACCATGGGTACCCCCACAGTTAACACACAACTGTTTTCACCGATACTGCATATTCCTTTGTCTCATGCCCCCCTGCACACTTCTCACGGTCGCCTGTCTTCCGTAGGCCTAAATAAGCGCTATAACATGGAAATATGGCAGCCCTACATGGACCTCTAATCCTAAAAAGGTGTGTAGTCATTTAGCCTTTTGTTTTTTCATAAATACCATCTCACCGATGTGAAAGTTATTCCAAATATTTCCAAAACAGTATCTCTTCGTGCGAGGTATAGGCCTATTTGCGTTTAGACAGAGCATTTGGGAATTGTCACGGCATTTCTCTCAGAAGGCTAAAGGGTACGTCCAATGGCTCATGCAATGCAATAGAATACATGTTACATGCGGTATATTCATTCATTACGCCAATTTTGTTGCAAAACGTTTTGCAACAGAAACCATTTAGCCTACGCCAAACGGTAAACGTTTTGCAAGAGTTTCTATTGGACAAATTCAGGTAGGTCCCGTCACCGTTTCCTCTGAGTGCATCAGTGTGGTTCTTAAACCATAAACGGTTTCCGTAGCAACTAAACTCGGAATGGAAGTCGGTCTTTTTAGTTGCTTTAAACCAATAGGTCCCATCATTTCAAGACGTCGTTGTTAAATACAGCCTATACGACTGTATACCGATACTGTCTTGTTTATGCGATAGGCTAATACATTCTGTATAATACTTATAATTAGTAGTTGCACAGCGAAATGTAACCTTACATGGTTAAATTAATTAGGCATACCTGTGTCATTTGCATCCGTGACGTTGTAGGTTTCACCGGTGGGGGGCGCCTGATTTGAATTTAGTCTCAAGTGAGATGCATAAAACAGGTAAGATGAGAGTCGACGCCACTTCTGCTTCGTTTGTCATCAGCTTTGAGGTGAGTAGCGGACCTGTTTGTGGTAATATATATATATATATAACCTGTATGCCTAGTTCTTGTTGAGCATATGTTCATGTTTGGCCATGCAGCCTATTTTTATTTGTTATACCTTTATTTAACTAGGCAAGTCAGGTAAAGAACAAATTCTTATTTTCAATGACTGCCTAGGAACAGTCAGGTGAGTGAAATCAAATGTCCTTTTTTGGGGGACTGTAGCATTGGGTTTCTATTTTATAGTGGTTCTCTTTTGGTAATTGCACAATTTGCCATCTGTTTTATAATTGGCTTAAACTAGGCCTACAAAAAGTTTCAGCAAATGTGCTTTGGGCCTATACTGACTGGAATAACAACTATACAGTGTACAAAATATTAGGTAGACCTTCCCCTTTTGTCCTAAGAATAGCCTCAATTCGTTGAGGGCGACGTACTCTACAAGGTAAAAAGCGTTCCGCAGGGATGCTGGCCCATGTTGATGCCGACACTTCCCACAGTTCTGTAAAGTTGGCTGGATGTCCTTTTGGGTGGTGAACCATTCTTAATAAAAACGGGGAAACTATTGCGCAGCGTTGCATTTCTTGACATACTCCAACTGGTGCGCCTGGCACCTGTTAATTTGAACAGAAGTCTTCTGTCGTGCCCTTTCACCCTCAATAGCACACATTCTCAAGACTTAAAATCCTTATTTTAACTTGTCTCTACCCCTTCAACTACACTGAAGTGGATTTAACAAGTGACATCAATAAGGGATAATGGCGTTCACCTGGTCAGTGTCATTGAAAGAGCAGGTGTTCCTTATGTTTTGTTCACTCGGTGTACTTTCAGTCCAATTGCCTCAACAGCCCGTGGTGTTTTAACGAGGGTGTTTTCACAGAGCTGATCACATTTGTAAGGTACAGAACCACACAATCTAAACTTATCAAATAATGCTTGATTCAGGGGTGTTGTGTGCTTTAGATGCATCAAACATTAGGCCTACCCCTTCAGAGCTTGAATTACTAGGATAGCTGCACACATCACGTAAGAATGGGCTACATTTGTGTGTCTGGGGATGACAATTTTATAGCTTGTGAAACCATCTATAACCTTACTGAGACAACCAATCCTTTTTGAATGTTTATCATGGACCCCCTGAGAACAGCAAGGTATGACTGTTTCCTCTGTAGGCTCACCAGGACAACCAATAGCAATGTCTCATTCTCCTTTGGATCAATATTTTTCAATCCTAGTTGCTGCTGGAGTTGATGTCTTATTTAAAGATCTTAATTCATGGGTTGCTAGTTATCGGATGCCTGTCTAGATCATAATTGAGAATTGACTTGTTTTCAAAGACTACATTTGAAAGGGGGATAGAATTTAACCCACATGATCATTTTGAACTGGATTAAATGCTAAAAACTGGCCCCAGTGGCTGTTGCATACAGTTTACAATATTCTACACTGACAAATGTTTCATGTAAAAATAAACAGGAACCAGTAAGGAGTTCACTTCATGCAAATTGACTTTTACTGTAAAATCTAATTGTCCATACAGTTTATACACTGTCATGGATTGACCTGTCCCTCACATTTCTTTTAGGTATTCACAGCAGTGTAAAATGGGTTCCAAACTCGAGAGTGCAATGGAGGGGCTAATTCAAGTGTTCCACTCATATTCCTCAAAAGAAGGGGACAAGTACAAGCTGAGCAAAGTTGAGCTGAAGAATCTATTGCAGGGTGAACTGAGTGAATTCCTGGCGGTGAGTTTGATTCCCAATGCTGTCCAGGGGAGGGATATGTGGTTTCAATATGACAGTCTGTTCAATTATATTTTAAGTAGACATAAACAAAATGTAAAACTGCCCCAAAGCAAGTCATGCATGCAAGAATTGGAGAAGTCTTGATTTATTGAACAGTTGTGGGACCATCACCTTCACAACATATTGTATTAGAATCATTTAAATAATACAATGGCCTTGCCTAGAAATGACACATCACCTAGACATTTCATAGATCTGAAATGATTTGATGGTAAAACAATGGCATGAGATGGATTTTTCCATCTGATTGGCTTTGTGCAATTTCCTGCGCATTGCTTATTCCAGTTCTTATCTACAACTGTTCTAAGAGTCATGTGGCTGCTTCTGGTCTTGGCCTACCTTTCAATGCATTAACTGTTTCTACTCCTCTCTCAGGCATGCAAGGACCCTATGGTTGTAGATAAGATCATGAGTGATCTGGATGAAGACAAAGATGGCGAAGTGGACTTTAAGGAGTTTGTCGTCTTGGTTGTTGTGCTGACAGTGGCCTGTAACGAGTTCTTTGTAGAGGGCCTGAATGAATGAGTTGGGGGGGACGGTCTGTGACCAAATTTCTACTCATTATTCCTTGTTAATAAAACAAACGTATGCTGTCATTTGATTGAAATGACTCTCTCCTTGACAAAAAGGCAAATGTTTGAATATTCTTGTCACATAATGGTCATTTCTAACAAAGGCTCTTTTCACTGTTGTAAAATGATTGCTTCTGGAGAGAATCCTGCAATGGACTGTGCAGTTTCAGTGTACTATTGCACTAGTAGTTAACATTCTGCTCAGATCAATGAAGGTGATCATTGCTCTTTCTAAATGTTACTCAGCTCATTTGACTTGAATGCGTGTTACTGGTACATGTCTTTTACATGAACTCTGGGCAGTATGAATCAATTGTCTCGGAGTAGGAGTGCTGATTTAGGATCAGTTTTGCTTTTTGATCTGTGAATAAGATTACATGGACGGTAGGGACTTGATCATAAAAAAGCACTTATACTGAGATTCTTCATATGGCCCCTGGTCTGCCACCTATGCTTAAACATGGCAAACCGCACCCAACATTTTAGGGAAGGCTTTGTACTGAAATGCACAACACTTTTAGCCAAACATGGTTCTAAACTAACTTCCAAAGTGACTTCCCCTCAGGTGTGCACTGCAAAGCTCCAGAGAGGAAGGGGGAAAAAAACAATTTCCCACACAGACTGGCTGCATCCTAAGTTTCCCCAATCTTAATGAAATGCAAAGCTTGATTTAAATCCATGTAAAAGATTGCTTTAGAGCCTGTTTGCGGCAACAGAACACTGCAGTCTCTGACAACTTAATACTGGAGTCTGGATGCTTCAGCCATTTGCGTTGAACACTTCCTGTAACTTAAAATATGAGCGTGCACTGAGCAACATGTCAGGGTTTCATGTATGACTGCTGCTGTGAGAAATTTGCCACCTTAAACTATTTCAAGCAGCCTTCAAAACTAGTAAGACTACTAGAAACAGGCTTTGGAAAATTAACTAAGGATTCATCAGGTGAAATCTAAATACTAGTCTTCATTCATTTACACAATTAGCCAGAAAAGGGGTACATTCTCTCAAGCTATTTTGTCCAGACAATATGGAAAAGCAATTGCATTACATGTATGGTTGCGTGCCCTTCTTTCCACACTCTGAAATATTAGTCATTAGGCTCTGGCCATGTCTGAATACCCATACATTTAAAATCCATTATACTTTAAATGTGCAGATGTCATACTTATTTCAGCTTTGACAACCAGATATGGGGATATGCTATCAAAATTAACAAAAACACGAAATGATGCATTCTCAGTATAGAAAAAACATTTTTATAGTATGTAATTTTCAAAAATCAGGTATTGCTTAAATGTTACTGATTTCAGTTCATCTAGAATTCGATGCACATTTTTCCACAGTACATAGGAAGAGGTGGGCTGCGAGTGATTGGCTACTTGGAGAACTAGGACCAAAATTAGGCAACTTAATTGGAAAGATGCCAAATAGCAAAGCTTCTGCGGTGGTGTTCAAATGTACTGTAGGCCAAGTAGTTTTTGTTTTCTTTAAAATGATGCGTGTTGCTGCATCAGGCTACATCTTTTGAAAACATTTATTGACGCAAAGTGGATTTCTGTTCTCATTAAAGTATTGTTCATCAGAGCTTTTAAAGTAAACCATCTTTAGATGTTTTAATGCGTCAGTAGTGGGGACCCTGGATGTGGCTGCGTTATTGTCATGTTAATCAGGCCTTTTGATTTGAACACATGGATTGTTTTAGGTTTGAAGGCCTTAGCAGTCATTCTGATCTCGTTCCCAGTTATCAGTGCTTTAGTTTTCTGTTGCTGTCCAACAGTTTTGAATCTGCGATGCACCGGCATGTCTACGTTTTTTGTTGATTTTAACATTTGAAAAATGTTGGTGTGTGTCCTCGGTATTTGATTTAATGTATATATGCACTTGGGTTTCACTAAATATGTTAACGAAACCAAAACCAGATTTAAAGTGCCTTTGAACGGAGTATGGTAGTAGGTGCCAGTCATACCGGTTTGTGTCAAGAACTGCAACACTGCTGGGTTTTTCACACTCATCAGTTTCCCATGTATATCAAGAATGGTTCACCACCCAAAGGACATCAAGACCACTATTACGTCATGACTATTAAGAGTTTAGAGAAATTAACTGAATTGGAAATGGGCTGGTTAATTAATGCATGTCTTTTGAATTTTGAAAAATCCCCCCGTACTCTGCACCGCCCCACCTACTCAGACAGTCAGGAGCCGCTACTGCGTTGTGGCCGTGGCATACTTTTTACTAAACGGTACGTGCAAAATAGTTTGCGACAATGAGTACATAGTATGCAGTTTAAGTGTGTAGTACGGATATTCGGACACAGATACTCACTTCTAAACTTCCACTCCAAAGTCTTTGAGCACCAATGAGTAAGGGAGTAAACTCTGAACACAACACACGATTTTAGAGATGTCCTTGGTTATGGAAGTGTACACTCGGCCTCCTTGTCCCTTGTCGGCTGCTTCAGTACCAGGTTTCAGGGAGAGAAAGCAGGGTCAAAGAGTGGCACCAGCTGACTCTTTATACCTACACCAACAATCAAGCAATAACAAATAACACCTTTACTGTTAGCACTGCACTCACAAAACAAATACAAGATCTGATAACACACAGTCTCTGTACATTTCCTCACCTTTCTCCTGAAGGTATAGCATCCTGTCCAGCAGCACCAGAGTCTACACCACCGGTAGAATTTGAATTTGGTAGTTAGAGTCTGTTATGAGCGCATAAGTATACAGAGGGAGATTATTTCCATGTGATGTCATTTGAGGTGATAAATGCTGGCAAACCCTTTTGGGTGCCCAGCAAGGGACAATGGTGAGAGAGAGAGAGTGAATGTATGGAACATACTGTAGTAGGCCTATACATATCTGACCTGCTGCTGTCATATCCCATGGCTAATGTACTGTCATATCCCATGGCTAATGTACTGTCATATCCCATGGCTAATGTACTGTCATATCCCATGGCTAATGTATTGTCATATCCCATGGCTAATGTACTGTCATATCCCATGGCTAATGTACTGTCATGTACTGCCAGAAATTGTGTACACATCATTGCGACATGGAGCTGTGCATAAATGGCACGACAATGGGCCTCAGGATCTCGTCACGATATCTCTGTGCATTCAAATTGCCATTGATAAACTGCAATTGTGTTTGTTGTCCAAAGTTTATGCCGGCTCATACCATAACCCAACCACCACCATGGGGCACTGTTCACAACAAACCGCTCGCCCACACAACGCCATACACGCCACCTGCTCGGTACAGTTGAAACCGGGATTCTTCCATGAAGAACACACTTCTCCAGCGTGCTCGTGGCCATCGAAGGTGAGCATTTGCACACTGAAGTTGGTTACGACTCCAAACTGCAGTCAGGTCAATACCCTGGTGAGGATGACGAGCACGCGGATGAGCTTCCCTGAGATGGTTTCAGACGATTTGTGCAGAAATTCATGGGCTTATTTTTCGTGGACAGATTTTGGGCGGAGTAAAACCTCTTGCTTCACCTCTTTCTTTCTACTTACAGCTGGTCACTGTCTTGGGTTCTCAGCAGATGTGTATGGAAGACAGCTGGCTCCATGTGAACTACTCCCGACGCTCTGTTTTAACGTTCAGAAACGTTAATAATTATACCTTGCAATATGGTTTTGGAAACATAAAGCCTTCCACTTTCACATCAAAATAATTTCACAAATGCTAAATAAACACTTAATATACAATGTTTTAACCGGTTTTAACACAGTTGCAGGCAGCAGTATTTTTCAGTTACAACACTATTACACACAATTGTTAGGAGACGCTTCGATAGCTAATTAGTTAAATAAAGGTTAAAAAAACTCATTAATTATAACAGGTCGTCTTCTTCAAATTTCAGTCAGTCGTCTTCTTCAAATTTGTATTGGAGGACCGCAACAAACTTAAAGGTGCATACACCGCCACCTACTGTATTGGAGTGTGAGGACGGTCACAGACTCCCTATTAATCTATTTCTCTTATCTAGCCCTGTGTTTCCACCTACTGTTCTGGAATGTGAATTCATTACACTTTGACACAAAAAGGGAAGGGGACAGGGAAAAGGGACCAACTAACCTTACATCCGTTAAAAACCTCACAACTTTTTCCACTACTTGGCTCCATCTGAATCCTACACCAGGCTGACATCCTGGGAGGACGAGACACTATCATTCAACACACATTGTAACTCAACTGCAGTAAAATCTCATACACCCAAGTACCTGTCTGCAGCTGCCACCACAACATCTATTTGTGTGATTTACGTTCCATTCCTGAGGTACAGTTGATAACCATGGCTATGCCTCACTCTCTATTGGCCACAGCCTGCTCACAGGGATCATCTTAGGATCTTTAGCCCTGTACCCATCTTCCTCTTCTACTCTCTTCACTGTCTCGGCATACAAAACTTTCTGTACTACTCTGATCCAAGCAACTTCAGCCTGCCTTTCTCTCACTGGAAACTTCTGATCCTCAGCACCATGGGTACCCCCACAGTTAACACACAACTGTTTTCACCGATACTGCATATTCCTTTGTCTCATGCCCCCCTGCACACTTCTCACGGTCGCCTGTCTTCCGTAGGCCTAAATAAGCGCTATAACATGGAAATATGGCAGCCCTACATGGACCTCTAATCCTAAAAAGGTGTGTAGTCATTTAGCCTTTTGTTTTTTCATAAATACCATCTCACCGATGTGAAAGTTATTCCAAATATTTCCAAAACAGTATCTCTTCGTGCGAGGTATAGGCCTATTTGCGTTTAGACAGAGCATTTGGGAATTGTCACGGCATTTCTCTCAGAAGGCTAAAGGGTACGTCCAATGGCTCATGCAATGCAATAGAATACATGTTACATGCGGTATATTCATTCATTACGCCAATTTTGTTGCAAAACGTTTTGCAACAGAAACCATTTAGCCTACGCCAAACGGTAAACGTTTTGCAAGAGTTTCTATTGGACAAATTCAGGTAGGTCCCGTCACCGTTTCCTCTGAGTGCATCAGTGTGGTTCTTAAACCATAAACGGTTTCCGTAGCAACTAAACTCGGAATGGAAGTCGGTCTTTTTAGTTGCTTTAAACCAATAGGTCCCATCATTTCAAGACGTCGTTGTTAAATACAGCCTATACGACTGTATACCGATACTGTCTTGTTTATGCGATAGGCTAATACATTCTGTATAATACTTATAATTAGTAGTTGCACAGCGAAATGTAACCTTACATGGTTAAATTAATTAGGCATACCTGTGTCATTTGCATCCGTGACGTTGTAGGTTTCACCGGTGGGGGGCGCCTGATTTGAATTTAGTCTCAGGTGAGATGCATAAAACAGGTAAGATGAGAGTCGACGCCACTTCTGCTTCGTTTGTCATCAGCTTTGAGGTGAGTAGCGGACCTGTTTGTGGTAATATATATATATATATATAACCTGTATGCCTAGTTCTTGTTGAGCATATGTTCATGTTTGGCCATGCAGCCTATTTTTATTTGTTATACCTTTATTTAACTAGGCAAGTCAGGTAAAGAACAAATTCTTATTTTCAATGACTGCCTAGGAACAGTCAGGTGAGTGAAATCAAATGTCCTTTTTTGGGGGACTGTAGCATTGGGTTTCTATTTTATAGTGGTTCTCTTTTGGTAATTGCACAATTTGCCATCTGTTTTATAATTGGCTTAAACTAGGCCTACAAAAAGTTTCAGCAAATGTGCTTTGGGCCTATACTGACTGGAATAACAACTATACAGTGTACAAAATATTAGGTAGACCTTCCCCTTTTGTCCTAAGAATAGCCTCAATTCGTTGAGGGCGACGTACTCTACAAGGTAAAAAGCGTTCCGCAGGGATGCTGGCCCATGTTGATGCCGACACTTCCCACAGTTCTGTAAAGTTGGCTGGATGTCCTTTTGGGTGGTGAACCATTCTTAATAAAAACGGGGAAACTATTGCGCAGCGTTGCATTTCTTGACATACTCCAACTGGTGCGCCTGGCACCTGTTAATTTGAACAGAAGTCTTCTGTCGTGCCCTTTCACCCTCAATAGCACACATTCTCAAGACTTAAAATCCTTATTTTAACTTGTCTCTACCCCTTCAACTACACTGAAGTGGATTTAACAAGTGACATCAATAAGGGATAATGGCGTTCACCTGGTCAGTGTCATTGAAAGAGCAGGTGTTCCTTATGTTTTGTTCACTCGGTGTACTTTCAGTCCAATTGCCTCAACAGCCCGTGGTGTTTTAACGAGGGTGTTTTCACAGAGCTGATCACATTTGTAAGGTACAGAACCACACAATCTAAACTTATCAAATAATGCTTGATTCAGGGGTGTTGTGTGCTTTAGATGCATCAAACATTAGGCCTACCCCCTTCAGAGCTTGAATTACTAGGATAGCTGCACACATCACGTAAGAATGGGCTACATTTGTGTGTCTGGGGATGACAATTTTATAGCTTGTGAAACCATCTATAACCTTACTGAGACAACCAATCCTTTTTGAATGTTTATCATGGACCCCCTGAGAACAGCAAGGTATGACTGTTTCCTCTGTAGGCTCACCAGGACAACCAATAGCAATGTCTCATTCTCCTTTGGATCAATATTTTTCAATCCTAGTTGCTGCTGGAGTTGATGTCTTATTTAAAGATCTTAATTCATGGGTTGCTAGTTATCGGATGCCTGTCTAGATCATAATTGAGAATTGACTTGTTTTCAAAGACTACATTTGAAAGGGGGATAGAATTTAACCCACATGATCATTTTGAACTGGATTAAATGCTAAAAACTGGCCCCAGTGGCTGTTGCATACAGTTTACAATATTCTACACTGACAAATGTTTCATGTAAAAATAAACAGGAACCAGTAAGGAGTTCACTTCATGCAAATTGACTTTTACTGTAAAATCTAATTGTCCATACAGTTTATACACTGTCATGGATTGACCTGTCCCTCACATTTCTTTTAGGTATTCACAGCAGTGTAAAATGGGTTCCAAACTCGAGAGTGCAATGGAGGGGCTAATTCAAGTGTTCCACTCATATTCCTCAAAAGAAGGGGACAAGTACAAGCTGAGCAAAGTTGAGCTGAAGAATCTATTGCAGGGTGAACTGAGTGAATTCCTGGCGGTGAGTTTGATTCCTAATGCTGTCCAGGCGAGGGATATGTGGGTTCAATTACATTTTAAGTAGACATAAACAAAATGTAAAACTGCCCCAAAGCAAGTCATGCATGCAAGAATTGGAGAAGTCTTGATTTATTGAACAGTTGTGGGACCATCACCTTCACAACATATTGTATTAGAATCATTTAAATAATACAATGGCCTTGCCTAGAAATGACACATCACCTAGACATTTCATAGATCTGAAATGATTTGATGGTAAAACAATGGCATGAGATGGATTTTTCCATCTGATTGGCTTTGTGCAATTTCCTGCGCATTGCTTATTCCAGTTCTTATCTACAACTGTTCTAAGAGTCATGTGGCTGCTTCTGGTCTTGGCCTACCTTTCAATGCATTAACTGTTTCTACTCCTCTCTCAGGCATGCAAGGACCCTATGGTTGTAGATAAGATCATGAGTGATCTGGATGAAGACAAAGATGGCGAAGTGGACTTTAAGGAGTTTGTCGTCTTGGTTGTTGTGCTGACAGTGGCCTGTAACGAGTTCTTTGTAGAGGGCCTGAATGAATGAGTTGGGGGGGGGACGGTCTGTGACCAAATTTCTACTCATTATTCCTTGTTAATAAAACAAACGTATGCTGTCATTTGATTGAAATGACTCTCTCCTTGACAAAAAGGCAAATGTTTGAATATTCTTGTCACATAATGGTCATTTCTAACAAAGGCTCTTTTCACTGTTGTAAAATGATTGCTTCTGGAGAGAATCCTGCAATGGACTGTGCAGTTTCAGTGTACTATTGCACTAGTAGTTAACATTCTGCTCAGATCAATGAAGGTGATCATTGCTCTTTCTAAATGTTACTCAGCTCATTTGACTTGAATGCGTGTTACTGGTACATGTCTTTTACATGAACTCTGGGCAGTATGAATCAATTGTCTCGGAGTAGGAGTGCTGATTTAGGATCAGTTTTGCTTTTTTGATCTGTGAATAAGATTACATGGACGGTAGGGACTTGATCATAAAAAGCACTTATACTGAGATTCTTCATATGGCCCCTGGTCTGCCACCTATGCTTAAACATGGCAAACCGCACCCAACATTTTAGGGAAGGCTTTGTACTGAAATGCACAACACTTTTAGCCAAACATGGTTCTAAACTAACTTCCAAAGTGACTTCCCCTCAGGTGTGCACTGCAAAGCTCCAGAGAGGAAGGGGGGAAAAAAACAATTTCCCACACAGACTGGCTGCATCCTAAGTTTCCCCAATCTTAATGAAATGCAAAGCTTGATTTAAATCCATGTAAAATATTGCTTTAGAGCCTGTTTGCGGCAACAGAACACTGCAGTCTCTGACAACTTAATACTGGAGTCTGGATGCTTCAGCCATTTGCGTTGAACACTTCCTGTAACTTAAAATATGAGCGTGCACTGAGCAACATGTCAGGGTTTCATGTATGACTGCTGCTGTGAGAAATTTGCCACCTTAAACTATTTCAAGCAGCCTTCAAAACTAGTAAGACTACTAGAAACAGGCTTTGGAAAATTAACTAAGGATTCATCAGGTGAAATCTAAATACTAGTCTTCACACAATTTGCCAGATAAGGGGTACATTCTCTCAAAAGCTATTTCGTCCAGACAATATGGAAAAGCAATTGCATTACATGTATGGTTGCGTGCCCTCCTTCTTTCCACAATCTGAAATATTAGGCTCTGGCCATTTACGAATACCCATACTTATGTTCTAAATAGTAGGCCATTTTGAAAATCCAGTATACTTTAAATGCGCAGATGTCATACTTATTTCAGCTTTGACAACCAGATATGGTGATGTGCTATCAAAATTAACCAATACACAAAACAATGCAATTGTGCATGATTCATTCTCAGTATAGAAAAAACATTTTTATAGTATGTCATTTTCAAAAATCAGGTATGGCTTAAATGTTACTGATTTCAGGTCATCTAGAATTCGATGCACATTTTTCCACAGTGCATTGGAAGAGGTGGGCTTGCGAGTGATTGGCTACTTGGAGAACTAGGACCAAAATTAGGCAACTTAATTGGAAAGATGCCAAATAGCAAAGCTTCTGCGGTGGTGTTCAAATGTACTGTAGGCCAAGTGTCACAATATTGAGTGAAGAGGTGTGGAGTCAGGCGCAGAGAGCAAAGATGTGGGAAAAACAACACGCTTTAATGTCCCGAAACACAACATGTACAAAGTGAAAACACAAATGAACAGAAATATAACCGGACAGCGTGTAACCCAAAAATACAACAAAATACACTCAACCAACAAAACAGACGAACAAGCCCGCACGAAACAGAAGCGGGCTAAACAGACTATATATACCCTATCCTAACAACCAAACTAGAAACAGGTGCTACCAATTAGACAAAACTAAACGAACACAGAACAACGGATCGGCGATAGCTAGTAGACCGGCGACGACGACCGCCGAGCGCCACCCGAACAAGAAGGGGAGTCACCTTCGGTAATATTCGTGACACCAAGTAGTTTTTGTTCTCTTTAAAATGATGCGTGTTGCTGCATCAGGCTACATCTTTTGAAAACATTTATTTACCCAAAGTGGATTTCTGTTCTCATTAAAGTATTGTTCATCAGAGCTTTTAAAGTAAACCATCTTTAGATGTTTTAATGCGTCAGTAGTGGGGACCCTGGATGTGGCTGCGTTATTGTCATGTTAATCAGGCCTTTTGATTTGAACACATGGATTGTTTTAGGTTTGAAGGCCTTAGCAGTCATTCTGATCTCGTTCCCAGTTATCAGTGCTTTAGTTTTCTGTTGCTGTCCAACAGTTTTGAATCTGCGATGCACCGGCATGTCTACGTTTTTTGTTGATTTTAACATTTGAAAAATGTTGGTGTGTGTCCTCGGTATTTGATTTAATGTATATATGCACTTGGGTTTCACTAAATATGTTAACGAAACCAAAACCAGATTTAAAGTGCCTTTGAACGGAGTATGGTAGTAGGTGCCAGTCATACCGGTTTGTGTCAAGAACTGCAACACTGCTGGGTTTTTCACACTCATCAGTTTCCCATGTATATCAAGAATGGTTCACCACCCAAAGGACATCAAGACCACTATAACGTCATGACTATTAAGAGTTTAGAGAAATTAACTGAATTGGAAATGGGCTGGTTAATTAATGCATGTCTTTTGAATTTTGAAAAATCCCCCCGTACTCTGCACCGCCCCACCTACTCAGACAGTCAGGAGCCGCTACTGCGTTGTGGCCGTGGCATACTTTTTACTAAACGGTACGTGCAAAATAGTTTGCGACAATGAGTACATAGTATGCAGTTTAAGTGTGTAGTACGGATATTCGGACACAGATACTCACTTCTAAACTTCCACTCCAAAGTCTTTGAGCACCAATGAGTAAGGGAGTAAACTCTGAACACAACACACGATTTTAGACATGTCCTTGGTTATGGAAGTGTACACTCGGCCTCTTTGTCCCTTGTCGGCTGCTTCAGTACCAGGTTTCAGGGAGAGAAAGCAGGGTCAAAGAGTGGCACCAGCTGACTCTTTATACCTACACCAACAATCAAGCAATAACAAATAACACCTTTACTGTTAGCACTGCACTCACAAAACAAATACAAGATCTGATAACACACAGTCTCTGTACATTTCCTCACCTTTCTCCTGAAGGTATAGCATCCTGTCCAGCAGCACCAGAGTCTACACCACCGGTGCCAGTAGCAGAGTCAGGCTGAAGTATACCACCACACGACTCTCCTGCCTCAGCATGGCCCCCACTCTGCAGGTGTCCAGGGGCAGGCCCAGACGGGCATACCTGTGGGTACATGGTGAGAGGGGGTCAGGGTTGTTTGACCTAAATGCTATGTAGAGAGAACGCAGATATTGAATTCCTAAATGTGATCATCAAAATGATTATCATTATACACAAGGATAATACCAAATAGTAAAGGTTTTTCTGAGACAAATGCAAGGATGAATTTCTTAGGTTTTCATCCTAACATACAGTGAAAGCTGCTGCCTAATGATACAGACTGAAGAGGTATGGATACAAACTTGTGTAAACACTCACCCTGTAAAGGGTAGTAGATGTGCTTTCTTTATTGCCTGGACTCCCGGCCCGCGCAGTCCCGGCTTCACCTCCCTGATAACTGTCTTCAGCGTTGCCCGATAACAGTGCATCCTTAGCAACCCACTCTCCTCCCGCAGCCTGTGCACGTAGTCCTCGATGGCATGACACACCCCCTCCCGCGCTTTATAGGACAGCTGGTGTCCTGGCAACCCCTGCACCGAGGAGCTCATAGGGTAGCCAAACTCTGAGTGATATGTCTCATTGGTGGGCAAAGGGGAAAGGGGACGGGCTATGAGGCCAGGGGGGTTTGGGTTGTAGCCCGTGGTGATCTTCATGTAACAGCACGCCACTGAGGTGATGCCATGAACGTGAGGGGAGCTGGCAAAGTGGAGAAGTAGGGTGGCGCTGAGGTCCCCGCAGGCATGGAGGCATGTTAGGATGAAATCTGGACATCCCTGCCCCTCTTCCACAGGGCAGACAACAACTTCAGTGGATGAACACTCTTGGCAGAGTAGGTGGACATATGGGCCTTGTCCGGCTTTAGTCTTGCAGAGACGTTTTGGAAACGAGAGTGAGCTAGACCGGGGTTCATGTTTTACACTAGGAAAAGAGTTTGTACATGCATTGTCATTATTCTTGAGCGGGGATGCAGCCTGGCCATTGTCTCAACAACCCAGGAATTCTGATTCTGCAGTCAACACAGTCTGGTCTCCAAGCCCATGTTGCTGATCAGCTTCTGACATGGACCCCCCGCTGTCTCTTCTTACTGAGTCCAGCCAGAGTGGTCTGATCCTCACAGACACAGTTACCATTTCCTACCTGCTTGATGCTTTGTGGTTGACCCAGCCAGCCACATGGTAGGGTGAGGGGCCAGATCTAGAGAGGGGAGGTCCATTCTGAAAGAGTATGAGCAGTATAAATATTTAATGCTTCATCATATTGCATATTAGCAATATTTACCAAATTGCTTCACTCTTTCTTCCAAAAAACTCCTAGTCAACTGGGCCTTTCTTGCACTTTACTACTGAGCGTTCTGGTGCATTACCTTCCTCTGCCGCTCCTTCTCCAGCGTCCACAGAAGCTGTCCATCATATTTGGATGCCATGGATCTAGAGTGGGATCAGCCTCAATTCCAGTCCCAGACAGACCGAGCCCAAACGACAAGAAACAAGTCAAATGGCCCCAGGGAGACCAGTAGGGATATACAACATCGTGACAAATCATATACCGTGACAAATCTCATTGTTAGGCAGATTACAAAAAGTAATATTGTGTGACTCCTAGGTCTGATAACAAGACTGAATATTAGGTTACCTGTCCAGAGCCCACATCCACCACACTATTGCAGTCTGTCAGGTCACAAAGCTGCTTCACCAACTGTGGAGAGAGATGAACAGATCAGTATCCACAACTGAAATGCTTATTTGAATCAGCAGTATATATAAAAAAGTATTATGCACATCCATATATGTAAAGTAGTATGCACATCCATATATGTAAAGTAGTATGCACATCCATATATGTAAAGTAGTATGCACATCCATATATGTAAAGTAGTATGCACATCCATATATGTAAAGTAGTATGCACATCCATATATGTAAAGTAGTATGCACATCCATATATGTAAAGTAGTATGCACATCCATATATGTAAAGTAGTATGCACACCTTTACCTTGCCCAGACTCCAGATCTCATGCTGCTTTTTGGGTTCCACATGTTTCCCAGCAGTGAGCTCTGACTCTTGTTCTCCAAGAACTCCTCTGGCTTCAGCATGCCCACTTCATGTCCCTGCTTGCCCTGGGGTGTCATGGGGAGCGTCAGGGCATGCGCAGTGGCCCGGAAAGCCAATAGTGAAAGAGGCAATAGTAGCTGAAATTAAAAATAAATAAAAAAGTAAATTGTATAAGTTATTTAACTGTTTTATGATATAGAATCCAATTCAAATTGAACGAATACACTGGTATGACTGAATACCTTTTTTATATTTATTTTATTTCACCTTTATTTAACCAGGTAGGCTAGTTGAGAACAAGTTCTCATTTACAACTGCGACCTGGCCAAGATAAAGCAAAGCAGTTCAACACATACAACAACACAGAGTTAGTTACACATGGAGTAAACAAACATACAGTCAATAATACAGTAGAAAAACAAGTCTATATACAATGTGTGCAAATGAGGTGAGATAAGGGAGGTAAGGCAATAAATAGGCCATGGTGGCAGAGTAAATACAATATAGCAATTAAACACTGGAATGGTAGATGTTCAGTAGATGGAAAAACAATTCAATTCACATTCAATCTGTTAGCTATTTGTGGGGGTGACAGGTCACAGAGGAACTATTGCCATCTGGTAGGTGTAACAGTATAACTTTAGACCGTCCCCTCGCCCATACCCGGGCGCGAACCAGGGACCCTCTGCACACATCAACAACAGTCACCCACGAAGCATCGTTACCCATCGCTCCACAAAAGCCGCGGACCTTGCAGATCAAGGGGAACCACTACTTCAAGGTCTCAGAGCAAGTGACCTCACCGATTGAAACAGTATTTAGCGCGCACCTCTAACTAGGCTAGCCGTTTCACATCCGTTACATAGGCAATGTAGCCCATAGATCCTCACTGAATAATTCCCATGGCAGTAGAAAACATGATCAATAACACATTAATTGATGAGTAGCTAGAGAAATCTATCCAGGGGCCATTTTGAGCCAGGGATCAAGCTTCATGGGAAACTTTGAGCCAGGGATCAAGCGTGTAGGGTGAAGTTGCCTCTAGACGCTGACCTTTGGTCAGTTTTACATTTATCCTAATAATGGCTTAGGTCAGGATTGAGGGAGGGGAAGTTGATCCTAGATCTGTAGGGGAAACTTCAACCTGGAGCGGAGGACTCAAGACCTGATAGCAGTATATCACGTGATCATCTTATAATCAAATAACAGCAGGTCTCGGTAAAAGTAGTAAGCTACTAAAACTCTTATTGTGTCGCTTATGTTATTTTGTAGTAACAAGGAATTCCCCTTGTGTTCTCAGACTGGGAAGAATGGGCACTCGTCCGTGGAGGACGCCAAAGCCACCATGGAACTGTACAAAGTTGTGGAGGTGGAGTGGGAGAGGACCTTAGCCTCCAAATAGCAGCTTAATTAACTTTTTTTAAACATGTAAATAGAATGCGTTGCTTGCTACGTACAATTATGAAGGAATCGGAGATGTGTTTGTATGTCGACAGAAAATATGTAAGATTTCTTGCCAACTCTCTTTGCTGCTCTGCTGAAAGTGTCCGTGAGCACATCATTCGACTGTCGTACATCAACTGACTGGCTACAACAACTGGTTACGAATTGTGAACATTAATTGTGAACATTAAACATTTCAACAATAGGCTATTTCAACAGAGTCCGAGTGAAATAGTTGTATATAACGACGATGAGAAGTGTTTGTGGCTCTTCCTCATAACGTACGTCCATTATGTATATCACAACACGAACTCTGAACACCGGAAGTAGTCGACTGTTTGGCTGTTAAGGAAGTCGGAGCATGGTGCTATGTTTATAGGTCGGTGTATAAATGTAATTTGTTGTATAACGCTGATTTGTGCACCACCATATTATCAGGATACAATTTGAGTGAAGACATACAGTTAAATTAGTCTGTCTGGAGAATATAGTTTCATTCCTAGCTAGCTAATGTTCGAGTCGACGCTTAGCATTATAGCTAGCCAATGACCCAGTTCTAGCTCGCCTAAACCGTATTTTCGACTGTAATATCATCCTGACAGCTAACGTTTACACTACACGGATTACACATACTTTTCGAAAATACCTAACGTTAATTGTGGCTAGCTAGCTAAATTTGATCAATGTGTTTCATACTAAGATATTACCAAACTAGCTAGATTATATAAACGGCTAACTAGCTGGCTTCTTTGTTTGTCATTCATGACTATAATATATTCCTACAATTTCAGACATATCAGCTGCTTTGTTAACAGAAACCAATTTTGTTTTTGTCCAGGTATCACAATACTGCTTCCATTGATGTCATGATAATTGGGTCAGAATGACATTTGATTAAAGCAAATATTTGAACCTAAATTTGCACAGCAGTGAATGCCTTTATGTCCTGTTGAAGGGAGTGGGACGTAAACAGTTTTAGTCCAAGAACAAACCCAGCCCCAGTTGAGGAAGATTCCCCTCCCAAGATGTCTGACATTATGTTAAACCTGGACTGTTCGGGCAGCAGTGGACCCTGTAAGGACTCATCGGGAAGGAACACACACAAGGCATTCATCAACAGGCGGCGACTCTTGGAGAAAAGGGGTTACCTCAACAAAAAGCAGAACCAGCACAATCACAGACAGGGGAATACACATCAGGGCCCACCTCACTGGCACAATGGGGCCAATCGGCCGTCTCAACCCAATGCTGCACACAACAAAAGCATTGCTCACACGCAGAATACTCACAGTAAAAGTTCATATCACATACCCAGGTCAGATCATGCTAGAAGCGTTGCTTCCAAGCCTGCATCATCCACAAGCAGCTCAACATCGTTGACCATAACTGTGGAGAATTCCACCAATCCTGAGCAATCCACTTCGACTATCACCCCGGGGCACCAACCCCCACCCACCAGGACTGTTGCTCGCTATGCCTCTGTCCCAAGTAGGTCGGCCCCCCTTTGTAACCCCCTGAAGTACCTTGCCTTGGACTGTGAGATGGTCGGCACGGGCCCCAAGGGTCGCAACAGTGAGCTGGCACGATGCAGTATTGTCTCCTATGACGGAGACGTGGTGTATGACAGGTACATCAAGCCCACCAACGCAGTCACTGACTACCGGACTCGTTGGAGTGGCATCTCCTGGCATCAATTGGTCAAAGCCATGCCATTTCAACATGCCAGGAAGGAGGTAAGGCTCCCGGAAGAGAACGATCAAAGGAGGAGGAAAAATATGTTTTCCGTTTAACCTTTTTCCACCGTAAAGGACCTATGAGCATATCAAATTGGGTGTTAAATGAAAGCTAAGAGTCTATATTTTGGGGAAATGAAGGCATAGATACATTTTTCAACTATTATCCATCTTGAAAATGTGATATTAGCAAAGGCTTTGATTTCTGGATAAACAGGTGGAAAAGGGGTCTTAGAAAACATATACCAGAAAAGTCTTAAAATGTATCAGAAATACATCAAAACACAGTAATGTTGAAGTAAAGACCCCTGCCAACTAATAGCAAAACTAATTTTGAACTGGACTGTTTTTACAGCATTGAGCGGTCATGAGTCGATGCGCTTGTTTTGAGATCAAAGTGAGAGCTACGTGTAGTGACTTGTGCATATTTGTTCATATCCTTTGCTAGTTAGTGAGTTATTTGTAGTCGGCAATGGAGGATCGATTGCTTCCTACAAGAGTACAAAACGTGAGCATTTTCTTTATAAAGCGAGTCAGGTAAATATCTTTGTAGTGTTGTATTTTGAGACCGGCTTGAATAAGCTAAGTAACCAATAGGCAGAGCGTAGCAATGGTATGGGAATAATTATGTATTTTATTTTGTAAAGTGGTTTCTTGCATCAAACAACACAACATTTGTTGTCGTCTTGTCTAAAGGTCAAGTGGATTAACAGGTTAATGTCAAGCCCTGGATGTTTTTTTTTAATGTAATGTAAACCTACATTGAACCCCACACATTGGCTGCTACTGTTGATTTTTCTACTCACAGTAGCCTACTTGACCACTGTTAAAACTAACCTAAAGCGGGAACAGCATCAGTGTTCACAGTAAACCGCGCCGGAAGTTGCACTGAATTTTCACAACTTTCAAGTTTGCACTCAGCAGACCTGAAATTTGCTCAGTGATAATTTTTTTAGAGGGAACATTGGTTGTATGGTTTGTTAAACTTTCAAATCAATGATTTTTGTTTGCCATACATTTTCAAGTGAAAAAACGGAGTCAAAGCGTAAATCTGTTACAGTGGAATTGCCCCTTAATCTATTCTATTTGGACCTTTACTTTGCTAAACATGACCATGATATCATTTGATCTCTTCTGTATTCCCCCCTCCTATAGATACTGAAGATCCTTGCAGGAAAGGTGGTGATAGGGCATGCTGTCCACAATGACTTCAAGTCCCTGAGTTACAGTCACCCTGCTGTCTTAACGCGGGACACATCCCGCATTCCTCTCCTCAACCAGAAGGCTGGCTTTCCAGAGAAAGATGTTGCCTCACTGAAAAGACTCACCAAGGCCCTGTTCAACCGCAACATCCAGGTGAGAAGAGAATTCTGATTGAAACGGGATTGATTTGAATATAATCTATAGTGATTCAGTCTAGGTTGTTGTTTCTCGTCTCGGCAAAAGTAGTAAGCTACTAAAACTCTTATTGTGTCGCTTATGTTATTTTGTAGTAACAAGGAATTCCCCTTGTGTTCTCAGACTGGGAAGAAGGGGCACTCGTCCGTGGAGGACGCCAAAGCCACCATGGAACTGTACAAAGTTGTGGAGGTGGAGTGGGAGAGGACCTTAGCCTCCAAATAGAAAAAAAGCCAGTGAAAGACAGTATGGACTGAACTGGTGAAAGGGTTGAGTGATGGTATGGACGTATCATGTTTAACATAATTTTAACATTCAGAAATCACTATCAGGTCTTCCACTTCTCACCTCAGCCACTTCTGTCTGTTTTTCTAATTCTGTAAAAAAAAAAAAAAAAAACAGTTGCCTTCAGGGTTGCAGTAGTTTATTTTATGCTGGATGACCTATGGCACAAGATGGCAGTCCTCTGCCACAATGTTGCAGTCTATTTTCTTGGTTTTTATTCATTAATTCCTAATACAGTACTGTGATGTTTTGCTTTGAATTGTCTAGAGTTATTTGTTCAGACATTTCTATTTTATATATTCAATTGTTAACATACAGTATCTCAGTACCTCATGTACATGTTCATTTTGCCGGGTGAAAGTTAAATTAATTTGAATACAACTGCAGTATAATGAACAAATTGGTTTTAAATCATTATTGTAATGGCAAACATGGCAAAAAAAATAAAAAATTACAATTTCAAACTTTTAAGCCTACATTACTTATTGATATAATGAATGGCGCCCAAGAACATGGCTGACGTTTTGCATTTTTTTACTTATTGTGTACATAATGTTGCTGCTACCGTCTCTTATGACCGAAAATAACTTCTGGACATCAGAAAAGCGATTACTCACAGCGGGCTAGAAGAAACTTTTTCCTTTAACGAGTGACGAAGGATATCCTGCTTTCACCGGAACAGGCCCAGATCTACGCCTTTTGTGTGAAGAAAAGATGCCGGAAAAGGGGCCACAGATCAGGCATCCTTCTGAGAATCCGGAGACGAGCGTGTTAACTCCCACTGCCTTCCATTCTTGCTAACTTGCAATCATTGGAAAATAAAATTGATGACCTATGATTAAGACTATCCTACCATAGTGCCCACAAAGCTCACCGCTAAGCTAAGGACTCTGGGACTAAACACATCCCTCTGCAACTGGATCCTGGACTTCCTGATGGGCTGCCCCCAAGTGGTAAGAGTAGGCAACAGCACGTCTGCCACGCTGATCCTTAACACTGGGGCCCCTCAGGGGTGTGTACTTAGTCCCCTCCTGTACTCCCTGTTCACCCACAACTGTGTGTCCAAACACTACCCCAACACCATCCTTAAGTTTGCTGACGACACAACAGTGGTGGGCCCGATCACCGACAGTGATGAGACAGACTATAGGGTGGAGGTCAGAGAACTGGCAGTGTGGTGCCAGGACAACAACCTCTCCCTCAATGTGAGCAAGACTAAGGAGCTGATCGTGGACTACAAGAGAAGGCAGGCCGAACAGGCCCCCATTAACATCGACGGGGCTGTAGTGGAGCAGGTTGAGAGTTTCAAGTTTCTTGGTGTCCACATCACCAACAAACTATCATGGTCCAAACACACCAAGACAGTTGTGAAGAGTGCACGACAAAACCTATTCCTTCTCAGGAAAAAAAAAAGATTTGTCATGGGTCCCCAGATCCTCAAAAGGTTCTACAGCTGCACCATCGAGAGCATCCTGACCAGTTGCATCACCGCCTGGTATGGCAACTGCTCTGCATCTGACCATAAGGCACTACAGAGGGTCGTGCGAATGGCCCAGTACATCACTGGGGCCAAGCTTCCTGCCATCCAGGACCTACAGTTGAAGTTGAAAGTTTACATGCACTTAGGTTGGAGTCATTAAAACTCGTTTTTCAACCATTCCACACATTTCTTGTTAACAAACTATAGTTTTGCCAAGTCAGTTAGGACATCTACTTTGTGAATGACGCAAGTCATTTTTCCAACAATTGTTTACAAACACAGTGAGTTATAAGTGAAATAATCAATCACAATTCCAGTGGGTCAGAAGTTTACATGCACTAAGTTGACTGTGCCTTTAAACAGCTTGGAAAATTCAGGAAAATTGTCATGGCTTTAGAAGCTTCTGATTGACTCAAATGATGTCAATTAGCCTATTGGAGGTGTACCTGTGGATGTATTTTAAGGCCTACCTTCAAACTCAGTGCCTATTTGCTTGACATCTTGGGAAAATCAAAAGATTGATATCAAGACCTCAGAAAAAAAAATGTAGACATCGACAAGTCTGGTTCCTCATTGGGAGCGATTTTCAAACACCTGAAGGTACCACGTGCGTCTGTACAAACAATAGTATGCAGGAATAAACACCATGGGACCACGCAGCCATCATACCGCTCAGGAAGGCGATGCTTTCTGTCTTCTAGAGATGAACGTACTTTGGTGAGAAAAGTGCAAATCAATCCCAGAACAACAGCAAATGACATTGTGAAGATGCTGGAGGAAACGGGTCTATAACCACAGTAAAATGAGTCCTATATCGACATAACCTGAAAGGCCGCTCACCACCATAAAAAAAAGCCAGACTACGGTTTGCAACTGCAAATGGGGACAAAGATTGTACTTTTTGGGGAAATGTCCTCTGGTCTGATGAAACAAAAATAGATCTGTTTGGCCATAATGACTGGATGTTTGGAGGGAAAAGCCGAAGAACACCATCCCAACCATGAAGCACGGGGGTGGCAGCATCATGTTGTGGGGGTGATTTCCTGCCAGAGGGACTAGTGCCCTTCACAAAATAGATGGCATCATGAGGATGGAAAGTTACGTGGATATATTGAAGCAACATCTCAAGTCATCAGTCAGGAAGTTAAAGCTTGGTCGAAAATGGGTCTTCCAAATGGACAATAACCCCAAGCATACTTCCAAAGTTGTGGCAAAATGGCTTAAGGACAACAAAGTCATGGTATTGGAGTGGCCATCACAAAGCCCTGACCTCAAGCCTATAGTGCATCTTGCCATCTTTATGTAATACATGTATCACTAGCCACTTTATGTTTATATACCCTACATTACTCATCTCATATGTATATACTGTACTCTATACCATCTACTGCATCTTGCCTATGCCGTTCTGTACCATCACTCATTCATATATCTTTATGTACATATTCTTTATCCCTTTACACGTGTGTGTATAAGTAATGGGCCAAAATTCCCCCAACTTATTGTGGGAAGGTTGTGGAAGGCCACCTGAAACGTTTGACCTAAGTTAAACATTTTAAAGTCAACTTCTGACCCACTGGTAATGTGATGAAAGAAATAAAAGCTGAAATAAATCATTCTCTACCATTATTCTGACATTTCACATTCTTAAAATAAAGTGGTGATCCTAACTGACCAAAGACAGGGAATTGTGAAAACTGAGTTTAAATGTATTTGGCTAAGGTGTATGTAAACATCTGACTTCAACGGTATATAATTGGCAGTGTCAGAAAAAAGCCCATAAAATTGTCAGAGACTCCAGTCACCCAAGTTACAGACTGTTTTCTCTGCTACCGCACGGCAAGCAGTACCGGAGTGCCAAGTCTCGGACCAAAAGGCTCCTCAACAGCTTCTACCCCCAAGCCATAAGACTGCTGAGCAATTCATAAAATCACCACCGGACAATTTACATTGACCCCCCCCCCCCCTTTGTACACCGCTGTTTGTTTTTTTACCTATGCATAGTCACTTCGCCACCCACCTACATGTACAGATGACCTCAACTAGCCTGTACCCCCGCACACTGAGTCGTAACGGTGCCCCATGTATATAGCCTCGTTATTCTTATTGTGTAACTTTTTATTTTAGTCTGCTTGGTAAACAAAAGAAATCTTGAACTGCACTGTTGGTTAAGGGCTTGTAAGTAAGCATTTCACGGTAAAGTCTACACTTGTTGTATTCGGCGCATGTGACAAAGTTTGATTTGATAATAACCATGACACAAAGGCAATTGCATGTCTGTCCAGGGACTTGAGATTGAACAGGGGTTTCCAGAATGGGTCTTTGGAAAGTAGACTGTGGTCCTATTGACTCACAACTGTTACCAAGACACCGTTCAACACAACAGTGTGCCAGAACAGTGTGATTAGACTACAGCCCCAGTAGTCAACCTCATGCATTGTCGTCCAGTGGTTTCTTTTCAGTGGATAATGTAGCGACGCATTAGCTCAATGGCAATACTTAATTTGAAAAAAATTGTGTCAAATCTAAAAACGATTTCAATTACAAATCAAATGTATTCATGTTAATGCTGTTGACTTATACTTCAGTGCTGTGGGACCCATAAAGAGAGTCCCCCGTTGTACCTTCTCCTGCCCGGGTCAGGGTGTGAAACGTGTGCTACTGCCTTTGGGTGTTTTGCCCCCCCCCCCCCCCCCCATTGAAGACCTATGCTAGGTATTCAAAGAGAACTGTTCTGTTCTTTTCATGTCAGCCTTGGCCTACATCTATTGACCAAGCAGGCAACTGAAAACCACGGTATTGCCACCGCTTGTGCCAGAGCTCCTGATGGCGAAATCCAGGACATTACACCTTCTCGCCAGAATGTACCAGTGATTCTGAGAGGGTACGCCACTCTATGCCAGTCTTCCCGGCTGCCACCAATTCACTGGTTACGTGGATCCTTGTTTTTACATTGACGGACATCGTGACTCTTCACAATAACTATCCACTGAGGTTAAAAGACATTTCATTTCACAAAGAATCTTTGACCTGTTGGAGCTTTCCATCGTTTCCTCTTGTCAGGTGGTTTTTACCATTTCATGTCAAGGAATAAATTGTCTCTCATGCATATTCACTTGTAACTCCACTCCCACTTGTGTAGGCACCGCAGAGTGGACCTTTACAAATGGCAGAGAAGCCTGAGCTCTAAATTCTGCCACAAAATGCCTGCAGGTACTATGCAGAGAAGTCATTGCGTAAGGTTGAGAAATGACCTATCAACGCATTCATCAGTGACACAGCTGAAGAAGTATGTAGTCTGTGAGATAAGCCAAACAGGTTCTCATTAATATTGATTTAAAAAGGTAGTAAAGTATTACAGCAGTGGAACAATCAGGTCAGTGATCAGATTTAATCCCAGGTGGAATGCATGTCTTTGTGCCATGAAGGGATATAGCTGGATGAATTGGGAAACGTTGCCTGGAATGAAAGTATTCCCAGAGGAAGTTATTAACGTTGTAACATACATGTATTTTCTACAATTATGTTTTGGCACCTCACATCATTATCAATTATAACATTGACATGGATGGTCGCAATAACCAAGAATGAACTAGACATTGGGTGGGAAGTGCATGGCGAAAATATCGGGCGACTCTCTCTGAGCCAGCCTACCATTATATCCATGCCTCTGGGCCTGCAGTCCAACAGCGGGGTCCATCCCACTGGCTTCCCAGCACCCATGTTGACCGTCCCGCACCATGCCTATATGTTAGATTCCTCCACAGCCCGCCACTCGGCCGCGACTGTCAGCTGAGCAAGGCTATGAACAAAGCCGTATTCACCCTCCCCTCTTACCAAGACCTCTTGCTCAGCACTACTACCATGCTATACCCACATTTCTAACTTCTGTCTGTTCATACCGTTGCACCATTAAAACCTCTGTGGGTGGCCAGCATCCACCCTCTGTCCACAAGTGGTGAGCATAGCAGACATGAATCACGACTCTGACTCTGCAGCCTGTCTGCGAGAAAGCAAGGTCCTGCTTTGTGTCTAGTTGGAAATCTGTACATAATCGTTTCCCACATCATTTCAACCTGTATCATGTGTTTGACTTTTATAGGAAACTGGGTTAACTCTGATGGCTGTGAAAGGACAAATAGTTCCTCCAACATACTCATATTGTTGAGCAAGTAATCTAATACAGGTCTTGATGAATCCCACAGAGATTTTGTTAAATTGGGAACTGAAATTGCATAAGCATCCAAAATGGAACTCAAAGCAATGTGATTGTGACACTTGACCTTTGTTTGGCCTTTCATGTTGTCGGCAGGTTGAGCAAAAATATCTGCTATCATCCACATGTTAATCAAGATTGTCTCAGATTAATAACCCTTAATTAATCCCTTTGTGCAGGGGCACATAATGAGGATAATTTTAGATTGTTCACCATTAGCTGTTAACCCTCAGTTTTGGATTAATTGCTATTTTCTTGAGAGCCTTGCAATATTTCAGGGGAGCTTATAGGAGGAGTATTTTCATGAAGATTTCCTCTCCTTTTTATGAGTGATCAGCGATGGTCATAACTGGTCATATTCTTCATG
The DNA here is from genome assembly GCF_021184085.1 of Oncorhynchus gorbuscha. Lineage (NCBI taxonomy): Eukaryota > Metazoa > Chordata > Actinopteri > Salmoniformes > Salmonidae > Oncorhynchus > Oncorhynchus gorbuscha. Next base: position 19,922,840 of record NC_060191.1, read on the forward strand.
ACAGGCAATAAATAGGCCTAATCAAATCACCATGATATGTGCTCTTCTCACTGAATTTGGAGCATGGAAACAAATTATTAAAGTGGTTTACACGTTTGGTTGGTCAATTTTAACATTTACACGATTGCTCTAACTAAAGAAATTGAAAAACAGACTGAAGTGCTGTTTTCTTTTAATTGTAGTATAGGTAACTGGAGTATGTGAATGGGTGCTGCTGGTAGCTTATAGGCCTCTATTGTAGTCCCACTGCAGCATCCTCAGTGGTACCCTCTGCTGCGAGATGGTGTGGGATCGCAACTTTGAATTCAGGCTATTGACTTCTGATATTAATATCCCCTAAAGTGATTCCTTCAACCTGCATGCTCGTGGGCGATTGATGGTGTGGGATCGCAACTTTGAATTCAGGCTCTTGACTTCTGATATTAATATCCCCTAAAGTAATTCCTTTAACCTGCATGATTCCTTCAACCCCCCCCCCCCCCTCTTGGTCGGAGGAAGAAAGTGGGCTGTTCAAGATTTTGGTGTGCATAATTCTCTGCTCCCCAATCCCTCTTTACTTTGCTTCCTTCGCTGGCGGACGGAGCTCAAGTCGTTCTTTAGCTTTTTCAATTCAACTTGGGAAATCCTCGTACCTGACAACCCATTGTCTAATTTCATTCAAATTTGGTGGAAAAATAATTATTAGAAGTTGCACCTGTCGAGTCTGCTTCAAAATACAGAGGTCCGCAGAAAGGATACTTTGAGAGGGTCGTTTAAATGAGGTAGGTGATGGATTTGTAAATCATATATCTTTGGCATGTCCTTGACAAATATAAGCATACATTTCTGTCGCAAAATAACACGTTTTGTTCATGAATTAGCCAACAAATGTTTTTTCGTTGTGTAAATCAAACATAAAATGCTCAATACATTTTGCCATAATTCTAGCTATTTAGAGACATTTTCGAAAAACGTTTTAAACAATATAGCCTATATTTTCCGTCAAAAATATATAATTAAATATTTTATATCACCTCTTTTAGCCTACTGTTATTGCTATTCTGTAGGTCAAAATGACAATTTTATGGACGTTTATTTTGATATAAAGTTATTTTGACTTACCACGAACCCACAATCTCAAGTATTCAATGTAAAATAATATTTTCCTGATGCATTGTTTGCTGAGCACAGTTAAGCTGGATCCAGACAGATTGTACCTGCTACAGTGCTGTGTAAGGATTCACTCCAAACTGATTTTATTAAGTAAATCGCATGGGGCCATGCACACTGTTGTTCTAGGCCTACTTGTACCTATAGAAATACAAGTTGTACTGTACTCCAAACTGGCTACATATGGACATTCTGTGACAGGGAATACAACATATTTTCCCCAACCAACTACTGTATTGACATTAAGACCAGTGGCTTTGTTTAAACATATTGATTAAAGACATACAGATCTCTGAACTGGAAAGGGAAAGGGGGATACCTAGTCAGTTGCACAACTGAATGCATTCAACTGAAATGTGTCTTCCACATTTAACCCAACCCCTCTGTATCAGAGAGGTCCAGGGAGCTGCCTTAATCGACATCCAGCCCGGGGAACGACTGCCCGTCAAAGGCTTGGACCTTTTGATGCCAGTTGATATTTGAGTAGGCTAACACAGCTGTTTTGTGGAATGTCAAGTGATAGTTACGTTGGAACAGGTAGCTAATTGCTCTACACCTCTCACAGTCAGCATACCTATTTGGCTAGTTTTCTTCATAGTCATACTTACAATGTATAGGCTATTTCACGACAGCTCAGTGTTGATTTATCAACACCTCTGTTTCTAAGTTGATGTTGTATCATTTTAAAAGAGCTAACATCGACCCATACAGTACGATGACCTAGTTTAGTACTATGTCCCAAGCAGGACCTTTCTGATACAGTATGTATGTCAACAAGCCTTGTACTTTTACATGGAAAAGTGGAACTGTAAACGTTTACGTGTGAGAGAGGCCCCACCCCAAGCCCAGCCCCTGGATGTGCTCATCACTCAAGCCCCAGGTAGGGACAGCCATGAGGAGCTCCCTGAAATATGAAGAGGGGTGTGAGGTGAGCAGAGGGAGTGACACGCATGCCCTACCCAAGTGGACTCTACTGCATGGAGTGGAGGGAGAGAGAGAGGGCAGGGTGAGTGCATTACCATTCTGCTGTCCAAGAAACAGAATAATGAACTTCTATTTGTGAGCTTGAAACTATTATTGTTTTTATATTTAAATATTCAGCCAACCAGTCACCGGAAAAACGAAAAGGAGGTCTGTATCATAGTATATGCCATTTAGCAGACACTTTTATCCAAAGCGACTTACAGTCATATACTGTATTTTCGTGTGTGGCCCCTATGGGAATCGAACCCACAAACCTTGGCTTAGCAAGCACCATGCTCTGCCAACTGAGCCTCACAGGACCATTATTATTATCTCTTCCATAAAGAAAGTAGAGGCAAATAAAAATAAAGGTGCACTTTGATGACACTTAGCTGAGTTTTAACAGGGCTGGATAATGCCCTAGTTGTCAGCCTAACTTTTACCGGCCTCTTAATCATGTTCCTATGTACGATCAAGTAGCTATATCCTCCTTGCAGCCTGACTGTCAAGACAGACACTTTGATGCTGTGTTATCTGGGTTATCCTTCTCAGTTTGACTAACCTTGCAAATATGACTGTCTATTGCAAATATGAGATCACTGGTTTCTAAATAGGTCATTGCACCATCTTCGTGCTGTTGAATGACGAGAATGGACTGATTTGGTGTACTGCTGTGAGTGTTGCCACAGTTTGTCTTGACAGTCTCCCATAAGCCCTTTAAGCGCTCAGAAGCCCTACATTTCTGCCTAATCAGCCCGTGGCACAGGCTACAAATTGGCCAAGGCCCCCTCCCCCATCCACCTCCATGAGTCAGTCCCTTTGGCTGGAGTGGCTAACGGCTAAAGCTAATAACAATATGGCTAATGTCACTCCTCAGCTGGGCCTTCTGTTGTGTCCTGCCCTGCCGGAGGGGCACTGCTCAATCACACCAAAGCTTCCTTCCTGTTGACTTTCTCTCTCTCTCTTTCTCTCTCTTTCTCTCTCTTTCCTCTCTTAGTGCACTCTCTCATAGCCCCTTTCTTTCTCATTCTCACCCCCCCCCCTTTTTTTTTGCTTCCTACCAGCCTGGGTCTGTGATGGGGTATGGGTTGCCCCTAGAGATGGGCAGATGGAGTCATTCGAGGTAGCACGAGGCAGGATTGGAGGATGGGCGAGGTGGTGGGCTGGAATGAGGCCGGATAATGGAGGGTGGCAGACTGGCAACGGTGGTGGTCGGTGCCATTTCCTTGAAAGGAGGGGGAGTCACTCAGATTTGGGAACTATACGAAAATAATGACTAGGACAGCTGGTGTTCGATAAGCTACAGAGGAGAGAGGCTGCCGTTGGCCAGGTGTCTGTGTTGGTGTTTACGGTATCTCATTCTATTTTTACCATAGAGAGTGATGTATCAAACCATTACTTAAGCCAAAAGAGAAATAATCTGTTAATAAATAAATAAACCTCATTGAATCAGTCCAAGAAAGTATAAGTCCACTTACAGAGGTACTTACACACCCACACACTTCCCCCTTCCCACCACCATCATCCCCATCACCAACACTGTATACTGCAGCCCTACATCCTGAAATGACCTTTCTTGGTCAGACCAAGGTGAAGTCATTGGTTATTCCAGCCACTTGTGATGCACATCTAAGCACTTCTGAGGTTGCCTGGGATGCGTTCCCCCCCCCCTCTCTCCCCAGAGGAAGCCCTCTCCCTCTCTCTCCTTGGAGTATGGAAATGTGTCATGGCTAAGGGCCATGTGCCCAACACAGCAGGGAAGAAAACTACTGTGTGTGTGTGTGTGTGTGTGTGTGTGTGTGTGTGTGTGTGTGTGTGTGTGTGTGTGTGTGTGTGTGTGTGTGTGTGTGTGTGTGTGTGTGTGTGTGTGTGTGTGTGTGTGTGTGTGTGTGTGTGTGTGTGTGTGTGTGTGTTTGGCGATATTAACAAAAATCCATATCATGATAAATTTACTGAATTATCATTATAATGATAAGTTGAACGATAAGTTTACAAGTTAGTTATTTATATTACACTTAAAACTACTTATATCTCTTTGAATGTTGTGGCTACCATTGTCCCGTTTCATTTCAAACTTCACATTCCTCTAGTAAAGGCTACTTATCATTATTATCGATATCAGTAAAATGCCCTTGATAAATGGTTGGTTCGGTCTGTATTGATCATTTTGGGGTTTATTGTCCCAGCGCTAGTGTGTGTGTGTGGATATTGGGGGGGGGGGTGTTTTGGGTGTTGGGGGAAATGAATACATATCAGTGCTGTCTGCTTATATACCTAATTAACAGTCATAGGATTGAGGAAGATTGAATGGAGGGTAATTGAGGAACCGGACAAAAAATACTTAATTTTCCTAGAAACCGGAGCTGAGACAAATAGGAGAGGGAAGGCTGCCAGTGTGACAGTTAATTTGCTTGTCCACATTCTCTCCATCTACTGTTATCGATACTGCCACAGATCTATCAGCTCCCCAATTTCATTTCAACTGACAGTTATGATGTGGATGATTTACCCAATGATTTTCTTCACAGGTTTGAGACAGTTTTGTTCATGTGTAATTTACCAACTTTTATCTTCACCACTAATCTCCACTGTATTATCAGAGTGTCACGACTTCCGCCGAAGTCGGTCCCTCTTCTTGTTCGGGCGGTGTTCGGCGGTCGACGTCACCGGCCTTCTAGCCATCGCCGATCCATTTTTAATTTTCCATTTGTTTTGTCTTTGTTTTACACATCTGGTTTCAATTCCCCAATTACATGTTCATTATTTAACCCTCTGTTTTCCCCATGGTTTTTGTGCGTGATTGTTTTACTGTAAGTTCAGTCCGATGTTTGTGGGCTTGGTATTACTTCATGTATTTGGACATTTTGAGTAAGGTTCCTTGTGTTACACATCTCTGCTGTCCTGCACCTGACTTCTCTGCATTTGCTACACCCAGATCCTTACACAGAGATCACACTCTAACAACCCCCATGTTTACTAATGGATTTACAGTTTATGTTATGCAATAGGTCACTTTCCTTCAAACTTTGAAAAGAGAGTTTTACATGGGAACTTTGGGTAATTGATCATTAAGCAACAATCGGATTACTACAAAACCAACATTAATCTCTGCCTTGATTTCTAGTTAATCTAGTTCTTCTTGACCTAATTCCAGTTCCTGATGTGATTTCCCACAATATCAGGATTCTATATAAAAGGGAAGCAACAATCCAGACAGGCAATGTAGTGTATAGGTTGAGATTCTCTTCCTCTAACCTCGTCACTGGTTGCTTGTAAAATAGCTTGTAAAATTGATTAAAGGGTCTGGATGTGACTGTGGGCTGTCAGTAGACATTTCCTCCTGCTTCTCCATTTAGCAGAATCATCACTTCCTCCTAAGTCAAACTTTAGGACATCAAGACATTTGAATTATAGGGATATATCTGCAGATAGAATAATTATAAAGATAATTGGCCTAATGGCACATGAATGCCACCTACAGTATTAGATAGTTTAGGTTGAATAAAGCATTCACATTGACTATATGGCTTAAGTTACACTTGCATTTGAATAAAGGCAATGTACTGTACACTGAGTGTACAAAACATTAAGAACACCTGTTCTGGCCATGGCATAGACTGACCAGGTGAATCCAGGTGAAAGCTATGATCCCACATTGACGTGTAGACAATCAGTGTAGATGAAGGAGAGGAGACAAGTTCATTAAAGAAGGATTTTTAAGCCTTGAGAAAATGAAGACATGGATTGTGTATATGTGACATACAAAGGGTGAATGGGCAAGACAAAAGATTTAAGTGCCTTTGAACGGGGTATGGTAGTAGGTGCCAGGCTCACCGGTTTGTGTCAAGACCGGCAACGCTGCTGGGTTATTCACGCTCAACAGTTTCCCATGTGTATGAAGAATGGTCCACCACCCAAAGGACATCCAGCCAACTTGGAACGCTTTTGACACCTTGTAGAGTCCATGACCTTGTGAATTGAGGCTGCTCTGAGGGCAAAAGGGGGCTGATCAATAATAGGAAGGTGTTCTTAATGTTTTGTCCACCCAGTGGGGGGGGGGGGCTCTATTCATGTATACATTTTTGCACCCTCTAAGAAACACACTGCTTATTTGAATACACCGGCCTGCTCAGAATGGGTAATGTGGCGGTCCTATCGAGTCAGTGGGGGAAATGTGTAGCTGTGTCTGTGTGTCTTTGGAGTGTAGGTAATGTTAATGGGGTGGGGGTGGTTGGGGTTTAACATTTAGGTTGCTAAAAGGGATATAACGATGATAAAGCAGTGGAGTTGGAGAAAGGGCTTTGTGCCATGCCATCCTGGGGGAATTTGTGGGACATCAGAATTCTGCTCACACTCGAGAGCTCCCAAAGGCTGACTCATGCCAGCTGGATAACACCAAGGCCACACAGACAGTTACTCTCTAACACACTCTAGTTGAATGATGCAGGAAGGCACATACTTTATCAACACACACACACACACACGTACACGCACACGCACACACACACGCACACGCACACACACACACACACTATCTGACTAATGACACACTTGACTTAAAGAAATGTATATACACATGTAAAACCACAATACCCCACAAACAGATATCCATAATCTCATCAATTAACTTATTGGAAGCTCAACAAAATTCTGCAGAACTAAAGAACAATCCCTCACACTTGTCATACAAATCAATTTGTCAAAATGAAGAATGAATATTTGTTATTTCAAAGGGACTTCAGCTTTGATCAGGACTGACGTTGCATGTGATGGATTAACACACCATCCTATCCGTTCTCAAGGTCTCTGCTAAATGACAGCGCTGATGTCTTAGCCACGGCTTTTACTTTACGGTCGCAGAGGCTGAGGTGGTTGGTGAAAGCTGGCCACTTGCCACTGTCTAGTAATATACTCTGAGGTTGATGAATGACTGTAAGCATGAATCAATATTTGTATATATATTTTTTATTCTTGTCTCTAGGTATCCAAAGAGGCCACAGGACCCTCTGAGACTTATTGAGGGAGTCATCCCTACCTCTTCGCCTCTTCTCACTTTCTCTACAGCACTTCTCCATTTGTCTATTAAGCTGTCACTATAATGATAATGTCTTTCTCTCTTTGTGCCTCTCTCTCCCCCGCCACCTCTCGTTTTTCTCTCTATTGCAGATTGGAGATGCTCCTGTCTTTGCTGCTGTGTGCCATCTGTCCGCTCGTCCTACCGTCCTCCTCTACCCCCAGCCAAGCCTCAGGTGCGTGACTACCCAGTCAGCCCCGGCTATACTGACATCCATTCAATTATCCATGAGCTTTGACTTCTAAGGGTATAGGGGCATTTTTTAGTCACTCCCCGATCATTCATAGTCTTTGCTGACACACACACTCTGGAAACAATTTTAGAAGGTGTGACTTTAGAAGCAGAAATCAAGGTTTACTGATGTGCCCAGCTGTGTCTCATCCGGTATTTGTGTCAACAACACCGTGACGGCAAGTGGCAACTGGCAATACTTTTGAATGGGTTCCAGACTTTAACAAATAACATTAACTGCAACCTGAGATGCCCCCCCCCCCAAACTGTGAACTTTTTGACTGTATAAAGTCAGCAATTGAACCCCTTCATTCTGCACTCTCCAGATGACTCCAGACTCCTACAGGTGACCATCCCTACGACCCCTCCCTTATCTGCCGTCTTGGGGGGCTCTCTTACCCTACCCTGCCTGGTGTCTCTGTCCTACCCGCCCCCCAACACAAATGGCCGCCACGCCGTACTCTCCCTACCCAGGGTCAAGTGGAGCGTGCTGTCCCAGGGACACGAGACTGAGATCCTGGTGGCCCGAGGGGACAGGGTGAAGGTCAGCGAGGACTACAAGGACCGAGCCTCCCTGCTCCATTACGTCTCCTCCCCAGCCGACCTCACCCTGAGGCTGGAGGGCCTGCAGTACAACGACTCTGGCTTCTACCGCTGTGAGGTGCAGCAGGGCCTGGAGGATGCCGACGATGTGGCTCAGGTCAAGGTCAAAGGTGAGGCCAGGGTTTGATGTCATAGATGTAGGGGATAAGCCAGAGTTCCTGACCCGTGACAGTAACAACTCAGGAGTGCGTGTGTCAAGACTTGTGCCTTGTGAATTTAATAGTGAATTCACTTGTTAAATCAACTTCAATTAGTGTAGATGAAGGGGAGGAGACAGGTTATAGGAGGACTTTTAAGCCTTGATACAATTGAGACATGGATTGTATATGTGTGCCATTCAGAGGGTGAATGGGCAAGACAAAAGACTTAAGTGTCTTTGAACGGGGTATGGTAGTAGGTGCCAGGTGCACCGGTTTGTGTCAAGAATGGCAATGCTGCTGGGTTTTTCACGCTCAACAGTTTCCCGTGTGTACTTGGGCCAGAACCCCTGTGGAACGCTTTCAACACCTTGTAGAGTCCATGGCCCGACGGAATTAGGCTGTTCTGGTGCAACCCGATATTAGGAATGTGTTCTTTATGTTCTGTACACTTATTGTACATTTCTGTACCTTTATAATGTCATACAAATTCTGCTGAGATTAATTGGTTGTCCCACCCTATGCACCCAGCAAGTAATAGAGTATGGATTGCCTGACCAGAGCAGTTTGTAACATAATAAATCAGATATAGCCTTCCCTTGTGAATGTAGCTGTAGTTCACACAAAATACTGAATCTGAAATAACGCCAAGACTGTGGACCTTCAACAGGGGTGGTGTTCCACTACCGGGATGCTTCCAGTCGCTATGCCTTTACCTTTACGCAGGCCCGGGACGCCTGTGAAGAGATCGGGGCTCACATCGCCACCCCAGAGCAGCTCTTGGCAGCCTACCACAGTGGCTATGAGCAGTGTGATGCGGGCTGGCTCTCAGACCACTCAGTGAGGTAAGGGCCACAGGCAGATAAAAGACCACTGTGAATGTTCTCTCATATCAAGTGGACACAGATAGAGAGATGCTTTCATCCACTTCAATAGACCCCCCCCCCCCCCCCCCCCCCCTGTTATAACAGTTGTTTAACACTATGTGGTATCAACACTCTTCTTCACAGATATCCCATCCAGATGCCACGAGAGGGATGTTTTGGAGACATGGACGGGCATCCTGGAGTGAGGAACTATGGGCTGATGGAACCTGATGAGCTGTACGATGTATACTGTTATGTGGAGAATATAGAGGGTAAGAAAATCTGTTATTTATTGGAGTATTTCATCAATTTGAATAAGTGCAGATGATCAAAATCTGATTTCTCCTTCCATATATACAGGGGAAGTGTTCCATGGCTCTTCCCCCCCGAAGTTTCACCCTGTGGGAAGCTAAGGCCTATTGTCTGGCTCAGGGAGCAGAGCTGGCTACCACAGGTCAGTTGTATGCAGCCTGGAATGACGGACTGAACGCCTGCAGCCCGGGGTGGTTGGCTGATGGGAGTGTACGCTACCCCATTGTCACTCCCAGGGAGCGTTGTGGTGGAGGGGAGCCTGGGGTCAGGACTGTCTATCGCCATTTGAACCAGACAGGCTTTCCAGAGGCACACACTCGCCACGACACTTACTGCTTCCGAGGTAAGAGATTTCAAAAGCGTAGGTATTGATGTTATACTGGGCTTCAGTAGTGGCATCCAAACTCAGTTCCTACTGTATTCTAAGTCATCCTCTGGCCTAACTTTTATGCATTGCCCTTGCATCTGACAGGCAACAGCAACACTCACACCGAATCTCCCCATGATTACCTGGCTACAGAGCCAGAGGACATCGGCCAGGACATTGTGACGCTGTCTGAGCCTCTGGAGGAATTCAGCCTGCGTCAGGTGACAGAGCAGGTGGTGAGCAAAGAAGCTCAGGGCTCCCTGTCTGCCATCCTTGTTCCAGAGGAGCAGCACGCATCAGAGCATATAGAGGAGCAAGGGGCTGTCCCTGGGGAGCAGTACCCAGAGCAGAGGGCTGTCCCTGGGGAGCAGTACCCAGAGCAGGGGGCTGTCCCTGGAGAGCAGTACCCAGAGCAGAGGGCTGTCCCTGGGGAGCAGTACCCAGAGCAGGGGGCCGTCCCTGGAGAGCAGTACCCAGAGCAGGGGGCTGTCCCTGGAGAGCAGTACCCAGAGCAGAGGGCTGTCCCTAGAGAGCAGTACCCAGAGCAGAGGGCTGTCCCTGGAGAGCAGTACCCAGAGCAGAGGGCTGTCCCTGGAGAGCAGTTCCCAGAGCAGGGGGCTGTCCCTGGAGAGCAGTACCCAGAGCAGGGGGCTGTCCCTGGAGAGCAGTACCCAGAGCAGAGGGCTGTCCCTGGGGAGCAGTACCCAGAGCAGAGGGCTGTCCCTGGAGAGCAGTACCCAGAGCAGGGGGCTGTCCCTGGGGAGCACGGAGAAGAACAGGGGTTTGTTCCTGGAGAACACGGAGCGGAGCAGGGGGCTGTTACTGAGGAGGCATACACCAAGGAGGATGGAGAGGAGCAAGGGGCTGTGCCTGGGCAGCACGGAGAGGAACAGGGGGTTGTTCCTGGGGAGCAGTACCCGGACCAGCCTGGAGAGGAACAGGGGGCCGTCGATGGCCAGGGCCCTACTGTTGTCTATCACGCCCTACCCTTTCCGATTGAACCCCAAGACCCATTCACCCCCACATCCTTCCCCCAAGACCTGGAGCCCACAGAGGACACCTGGCAGCCGGTGAAAGAGGTCAGCAACCCAGAAACATATCAGCCTGCCCCTAAGGGGGCAAACGTAGACTTACACTACCCAGTCACACCCTATGATGAGCTGAATGCAAAATCAACACTGTATCCACCTTCTCGCGAGACAAATTATGACTCAGGTGATCTTACAATTGCTCATGAAGACAACATTAGTAGCCCCGATCCCTACCAGCCCTTGTCAGAGTCAAACGTGGAATCAGGAGAGCTCTCAATAGAGGGTGTTCCAGGGACTGCTCTGGAGGCCCCCGTGCCCACCACAGGGTATGAGGAGGTGGACAGGTCCAGTGATCCACAGCCCATGCCTGGCACAACCCCTGAGAGTGGTGAGTCTCAGTATGGTATTTCAGAGGAAAGCCATCTGCAAACAGGGATCACCCAGGAGACCGAACACTACACTTTTACCTCTGAGACCGCAGGCTACAATGTATCAGGAGTTGAAGCCACTACTAGTCATGACGGCTCTCCTGAGGAGCAACTGGAAAGTGGGCTGCCCACACCTCCTGAGGACTACTCCGGAGATGAGCATGTCATCCAGGAGCATGTCACAGACACAGACTCGGCCTACCCAAGCACCTCTTACGACCTCTCAGAAGGGTCCATCAGGCCTGAGGGAGCCATCGCTGGGGGTGTTGAGGAGACATCTGTATCTTCCACTTCACCTCACGAGGAAACGGAGCTCTTCCCTGACCAGCCCACCACTCAGCCTCCATACTGGGAGAGCACATCTGAATACCGGCGTACCAACTCTGTGGACCACAGTGCCAGTGTCCTTCTCCCTGAGGAGCATACCACATCACTGGACTCATTGGTCCTCCAGACATGGGAGAACAGTGGCTCTGCTACGGCTGAGTCAGGAGACCTGGCTACCCTAAGCCCAGTGGAGATGGACCCCTATGAACTGATCCCTACCTCTGAATATGGTGAGTCCATAGAGAAGCCTTTCTGTGCCAAAGGTCTATTTTTTTAAACACTTTTATTTATGTAATGTACTGAAGATTTAGTGCAGTAAATATTCAGATGTGTATTTAATGGTATTGAATGACATAAAAAGCATGAGCTGGTGCGCCCCTAAAAAAGGTGGTAGCGGTGCTGACTAATGGCGTGTAAATTGTATTCATACATTTATCTAACCTTTATTTGACCTGGTAAGTTGACTGAGAACACATTCTCATTTACCACAACGACCCGGGGTGTAGTTACACGGGAGAGGAGGGGGATGAATGAGCCAATTGGAAGCTGGGGATGATATGGTGACCATGATGGTATGAGGGCCAGATTGGGAATTTAACCACTGGGGTTAACACCCCTACTCTTACGATAAGTGCCATGGGATCTTTAGTGACCACAGGTAGTCAAGACAACCATTTCACGTCCCATCCGAAAGACAGCACCCTACACAGGGTAATGTCCGCAATCACTGCCCTGGGGCATTGGGATATTTTTTTAGACCAGAGGAAAGCGTGCTTTCTACTAGCCCTCCAACACCACTTCCAGCAGCATCTGGTCTCCCATCCAGGGACCGACCAGGACCAACCCTGCTTAGCTTCAGAGCCAAGCCAGCAGTCAGATACAGGGTGTTAATTCTATAAAAAGCTATAAAATTGTAGGCTATTAAAAATTCAATAAAAAGAGAGTCACACACTCTATATACAAGCTCCCAGTAATTGATTTGATAAACCACCAACATTTCAGCATCACTGTGCCTTCTTCAGGGTAATGTCATGAATGCTCGAACGTGAATGTCTACATAACCTGAAGAAGGCACAGTGATGCCCGAACATTGGTGGTTTACCCAATAAATTACTCGAAGCTTGTACAGTATTTCTTTTATATTTTACGTTGATTTAACAGGGCAAGTCAGTTGAGAACAAATTCTTATTTTCAATGACGGCCTAGGAACAGTGGGTTAACTGCCTTGTTCAGGGGCAGAATTACAGATTTTTACGTTGTCAGTTCGGGGAATCGATTTTGCAACCTTTCGGTTACTAGTCCAACGTTCTAACCGCTAAGCTACCTGACGCCCCGTATATAGACTGCAACTCTCTTTATTAAATTACATGAAAACATCTGTGCATATGTAATGTGTGATAAAAAAAATATTATTAAGAGCTGAACACTCAAGTGTGGACAGGGTTACGCTAACTGTAGGCTTGAATAATGTTTGTGATCTGTTTCCTGGCAGCTTTTGACCCCACTCAGGAGCAGTCTGGTGTCACGTCACCCGACTCCTCTACCCTAGATGAGCATGTGGAGCAGGAGGCAGGAGGCACAGTGGACTCATTACCAGAGGTTTCCATGGGCTCCACTGACCTGGGTTCAGTTCCAACTGACAAAGTCCTCACAGTTACTTATGACACTGGCTCTAGTGAAGCCTCTGGGGTCCACGAGGGAATGCTTGACGTAACCCTCTTGACATCCCCCAAACCTATTACCTATTCCCCCCCGACCCAGCGATCCGTGGAAGCAGAGGCCAGCTCCCCAGGTGACTTCATAACCTTCATCCCAGAAACCAGCGTTCCATCTGGGTTTGATCCCCTGGAGGAAGAGCTGGAGAAGATGGAGCAAGAGGGGTTGGGTGAAATCCCAGAAGTAGTTGAAACTACTACCCCAGGGACAGCTTCTGGTGAGGAGGGGAGTGGAGATGAGCAGAATGGTCAGGTGGTGAGTGGAGAAGAGGAGAGTGGTCAGGAGGCGAGTGGAGACGAGGAGAGTGGTCAGGAGGCGAGTGGAGACGAGGAGAGTGGTCAGGAGGCGAGTGGAGACGAGGAGAGTGGTCAGGAGGCGAGTGGAGACAAGGAGAGTGGTCAGGAGGCGGTTGAAGACAAGGAGAGTGGTCAGGAGGGGAGTGGAGACGAGGAGAGTGGTCAGGAGGCGAGTGGAGACAAGGAGAGTGGTCAGGAGGCGAGTGGAGACAAGGAGAGTGGTCAGGAGGCGAGTGGAGACAAGGAGAGTGGTCAGGAGGCGAGTGGAGACGAGGAGAGTGGTCAGGAGGCGAGTGGAGACAAGGAGAGTGGTCAGGAGGTG